>NC_092165.1:13574364-13659364 GCF_045791955.1 Oncorhynchus clarkii lewisi
ACAACTGGAGGCTTCCACTTTTTATACTTTCATTGAACCATCAAAATGTATCACTTTACATGGAGAGAGAGAGAGAGAGAGAGAGAGAGAGGACTAGAACAATAGCAGGGAGAAAAGGTTCTCAGAATCTGGTGCTGAGATAGAACAGGCCCTGCAGTTGACAAGAGTGTATGTGGGTGCGTGTACAGGTGTGTGTAAGGTCAAGCGTGAATGTGCAATAACAGTTCACTTTACTACCTGTGGTTATTGTCAAATGTCATCAGCAGAGTTAGTCTACTATAACACACAGCAGGAAGGAGGGACATCGTGCTATTCTCTCCATCCTATCTCTATAGTATACCCTTCAACCTCCCTCTTTCTCTGTCCTCTAGTATATCTTCTCTAACTCCCTCTCTTCTCTCCCTCGATCATTCTGTCTACTTTCTCTTTTCTCTTTTCTCTTTCTCTCTCTCCTTCTCTAAGTCTCTCAGTCTTACTCTCTCTCCTCTCTCCTTCCTCTGTCTTTCTCTCCTCTCCATCTCTCTCCCTCTCTCTTCCCTTCTCTTCTCTACTCATGAAGTGTGTTTGCAGTAGGAAGACAGAGGTGGTGTTTGTTCAGCAGCGGTGAAGGTATTATCCCTTGGCTAATTGTGTGTCGGTCTTGCCCAGGGAGTGTGTGTGGAACTCCTCGACAGGCCCAACACGCATGTGCATTAACATGACAAGCAGCTACTGCCAGGTGACATCTGATGTGGGTAGAGGGTTAACTGATATACTTCTGTATTTTGTTCTCTCTCTGTCTGTCTCTCTCTTTCTTTCTCTGTTTCTCTCTCTCTCTGTCTGTCGCTCTCTGTCTCACTCTGTTTCTCTCTCTCTCTCTCTCTCTCTCTCTGTCTCTCTGTTTCTCTATGTTTCTCTCTGTCTGTCTCTCTGTCTCTCTCTGTTTCTCTCTCTCTGTCTCTCTCTGTTTCTCTCTGTTTCTCTCTCCCTCTCTCTCAATTCAATTCAAGGGCTTTATTGGCATGGGAAACATGTGTTAACATTGCCAAAGCAAGTGAGGTAGATAATATATAAAGTGAATATATAAAGTGAAAAACAATAAAAAATTAACAGTAAACATTACACATACAGAAGTTTCAAAACAATAAAGATATTACGAATGTCATATTATATATATATATATATATATATATATATATATATATATACAGTGTTTTAACAATGTACAAATGGTTAAAGGACACAAGATAAAATAAATAAGCTCACTGTCTCTCTCTGTTTCTCAATTCAATTCACTTTATTGGCATGATGTAACAATGTACATATTTTCAACGGGACAACAGTAACAACAATAACCAAGGGTCAAAACAACCATACATTCAACAATAACAATAAACATACAGTAGAGGACATGTGCAGGTTGATTGGTCTGTCAGACACTGTCCCTCATCTTATGGCAGGCAGCAATGTAGTGCGCTGCCAACCCACAGCTCTCTGCGTCCTCCCCCAACAGGACGGGTAGCCTATTCTCATCAGAGAGGTCTTTGAAACCTTGAATAAGGGTTTCAAATTTGGGAAATGACACTCTCTAATTGTTTTATATTTTTGACATTCTGTCAGAAAATGCAGCTCCGTCTCAGGTTCTGCTGTGGTGCAGTGGTTGTACAGCCTTTCCTCTACAGGGAGCCAGGTTCTGCTGTGGTGCAGTGGTTGTACAGCCTTTCCTCTACAGGGAGCCAGGTTCTGCTGTGGTGCAGTGGTTGCACAGCCTTTCCTCTACAGGGAGCCAGGTTCTGCTGTGGTGCAGTGGTTGTACAGCCTTTCCTCTACAGGGAGCCAGGTTCTGCTGTGGTGCAGTGGTTGTACAGCCTTTCCTCTACAGGGAGCCAGGTTCTGCTGTGGTGCAGTGGTTGTACAGCCTTTCCTCTACAGGGAGCCAGGTTCTGCTGTGGTGCAGTGGTTGTACAGCCTTTCCTCTACAGGGAGCCAGGTTCTGCTGTGGTGCAGTGGTTGCACAGCCTTTCCTCTACAGGGAGCCAGGTTTTCCTGTGTCTACCCTTCTCAATGGCAAGACTGTGCTCACGGAGCCTGTACTTTGTCAAGGTTTTTCTAAGGTTTTGATCAGTAACCATGGTCAAATATTTAGCCACAATGTACTATCGATTTAGGGCCAGATAGCACTGCATTTTGCTTTGTGCTTGTGTTTCCCAATAAGCAATGTAGTTTTGTTTTGATTGTGCTGTAATTTGGTTTATTCTGATTGATTGGATGTTCTGGTCCTGAGGCTTCAGTGTGTTAGTAGAACAGGTTTGTGAACTCAGCCTCAGGACCAGCTGGATGAGGGGACTGAGGCTTCAGTGTGTTAGTAGAACAGGTTTGTGAACTCAGCCCCAGGACCAGCTGGATGAAGGGGATTCTTTTCTTTGCTCAGCTCTTGGCATTGCAGGGCTTGGTAATGATATGAGAGGGGGGTCACTGTATTTTTAATGAATTGCTCTTTTTTTTGTTTTTATTATTAGTGGATATTGGCCTAATTCTGCCCTGCATGCATTGTTTGTAGTTTTCCTCTGGACATGTGGAAGAATCTTACAGCTCTCTGCATGCAGGGTTTCAATGGGGTGTTTGTCCCATTTGATGAAATCTTGTTTTGCAAGTGGACCCCACACCTCGCTGCCATAAAGTGCAGTTGGTTCAATGACAAATTCAATTAGTTGTAGACAAATTTAAATAGGTATTTCCATTTGAATTAGCTTTTTAATAGCGTAGAATGCCCTGCGTGCTTTCTCTCTCTGTTCATTCACTGCCTCATTAAGGTGTCCAGTTGAGCTTATTTTTAAAACCTAAGTAATTGTAGTGGGTGCAGTACTCTATATATTTTGTACCAGTTGAGAACTTTGGTCTAATTCCCTGAGATCTGGATCTTCTCTGGAAAATCATTATTTTAGTCTTTTTGGGGTTTACTACCAGGGCCCAGGTCTGGCAGTACTGCTCTAGCAGGTCCAGGCTTGGCTGTAGGCCATGTGCTATGGGTGACAGCAGGCATAGGTCATCTGCAAAGAGTAGGCATTTAACTTCTGAACTGTGGAGACTAACACCGGGGGCTGAGGATTTTTCTAGAATAGTGGCCAATTCATTGATGTAAATATTGTGTGCAGGGCTCAGATTGCAACCCTGACGAAGGCCCCGCCCCTGGTTAAAGAATTCTGTTCTTTTCTTGACAATTTTAATGCTGCCAGTATACATTGATTTAATTATGTCATATGTTTTACCCCCTACACCACTTTCAATAACTTTGTAGAACAGTCCTGTATGCCAAATAGAATCAAATGCTTTTTGGAAGTCGATAAAGCAAGCGTATATTTTGGTATTATTTTGGTGGACATGTTTATCTATCAGGGTGTGTAGGGTGTAAATATGATCAGTTGTGCGATGTTTTGGTATAAATCCAATTTGGCTTTTACTTAAAACGTTGTGCTTATTAAGGAAGTTTAGAACTCTTACATTTATAATACTACAGCAAGCCTTCCCCAGGTTACTGTTCACACAAATGCCTCTGTAATTGTTAGGGTCAAATTTGTCTCCGCTCGTAAAGATTGGGGTTATGAGTCCTTGATTCCAGATGTCAGGGGAAAAAACCTACACTCAGGATCAAATTAAACAGTTTTAATATAGCCAATTGAAATGTTGCACTAGTGAGTTTGAGCATCTCATTTAGGATGCCATCTGGTGGAGCCTGAAGTTTCTCATAGAGCTCCTGGTCAGTAATTAGGGAGTCCAATGGATTTTGATTGTCCTTTATTTCTTTCTCTAATCCATTCAACTTCTCATGAATTTGCCGTTGTTCTGCGTTTGTGTCAATTTGAACGGTGTTGTAGAGTGTTTTAAAATGGGTTGTCCATATGTCACCATTTTGTATCGCTAATTCCTCTTGTTTAGATTTATTTATTTATTTTCCAATTTTGCCAGAAGTTGTTTGTGTTTATGGACTCCTCAATTAGTGTCAGCTGCTTGCTGTTGTACTGTGCTTTTTTGGTTCTGAGTGTACGTTTTTATAGAGTTTTAAAGTCTCACAGCAATGAAGGCGTAATTCACCATTATTTCACCATTATTTGGGTCTCTGTGCCTTTGGTTAGATAGTGTTCAAAGTTTATTCCTTATAATTTTAAAATCTGCATCAAACCAGTTTTCATCTGTGCTATTTTTTGTTTAGTTTTTTATCAATTTCAATTGTGCTTCTCTTGCCGTTTGCCTGAATATATAGTTGATGTTTTGTTCTGCTAGATTGATGCCTTCTTTACTGTGAGAGAATGTGGTATCCAGAAAGTTATCTAAGAGTGTCTGGATATTTTGGTTACAGGTTGCTTTCTGGTATTCTTCTGTGTTGTTTTGGGCCCATCTGTATGAATGTCTGATGTTGTACAGCTTACTGGGCTGTGGATGTCTGGTTGTTTCCATGTCTGTTCTTTTGAGGAACAACATAATTTGGCTGTGATCAGACAGAGGTGTTAGTGGCTTGACAGTGAATGAGCTGAGAGAGAAAGGGTCAATGTCTGTGATCATATAGTCTACTGTACTGTGGCCAAGAGGTGAGCAGTAGGTGAATCTCCCCAAAGAGTCACCCCGTAACCTACCATTGACAAAGTACAGACCCAGGCTTCTACAGAGCTGCAACAGATCCCTTCCGTTGTTGTTGACGGTGCTGTCACTGTTGTTTCTATGGGGGAGATTAAGACAGTTAGAGACACTATGGCCTGTAATAAAGCTGTCCCCTCATGTGCTCGTTAGATCAGGTAGTGTTCCTGTGCGCGCATTTGTTTCCCCACAGATGAGCACATTTCCCTGGGCCTGGAAATGGCACATTTCTTCCTCAAGGGTGGGGAAGATCTCCTCTGAGTAATATGGGGATTCTGAAGGGGGGATATATATTGTGTTATTTATATACAGTATATATACTTATATTTTATATTTCTCTCTCTTTTTCTCTCTGTCGGTCTCTGTCTCTCTCTCTCTCTGTCTGTCTCTCTGTCTGTCTCTCTGTCTCTCTGTCTCTCTGTCTCGCTATCTACCCACCCATCTCTCTGTCTCTCTCTGTCTCTCTCTGTCTCTTTCTGTTGCTATCTACCCACCCATCTCTCTGTCTCTGTCTCTGTCTCTGTCTCTGTCTCTCTCTGTTTCTCTCTGTCTCTCTCTCTGTCTCTGTCTCGCTCTCTCACTATCTCAGTCTCGCTCTCTCACTCTCTCCATCTCCCCCCTCTCTCTCTCTCCCGCACCCCCCTCTCTCTCTCTGCCTCTCTGTGTGTCTCTGTCTCTCTGTGTGTATCTCTCTCTCTTGCTATCTACCCACCCACCCATCTCTCTGTCTCTCTATTTGACTCTTTCCATCACCCTATCCCTTAATGAAAAGTCCAGCGGTGGTGGTTACCAACCTGTCGTCCCTGCCAGGTGAATTACACCCCATCACCCTATCCCTTCATGAAAAGTCCAGCGGTGGTGGTTACCAACCTGTCGTCCCTGCCAGGTGAATTACACCCCATCACCCTATCCCTTCATGAAAAGTCCAGCGGTGGTGGTTACCAACCTGTCGTCCCTGCCAGGTGAATTACACCCCATCACCCTATCCCTTCATGAAAAGTCCAGCGGTGGTGGTTACCAACCTGTCGTCCCTGCCAGGTGAATTACACCCCATCACCCTATCCCTTCATGAAAAGTCCAGCGGTGGTGGTTACCAACCTGTCGTCCCTGCCAGGTGAATTACACCCCATCACCCTATCCCTTCATGAAAAGTCCAGCGGTGGTGGTTACCAACCTGTCGTCCCTGCCAGGTGAATTACACCCCATCACCCTATCCCTTCATGAAAAGTCCAGCGGTGGTGGTTACCAACCTGTCATCCCTGCCAGGTGAATTACACCCCATCACCCTATCCCTTCATGAAAAGTCCAGCGGTGGTGGTTACCAACCTGTCGTCCCTGCCAGGTGAATTACACCCCATCACCCTATCCCTTCATGAAAAGTCCAGCGGTGGTGGTTACCAACCTGTCGTCCCTGCCAGGTGAATTACACCCCATCACCCTATCCCTTCATGAAAAGTCCAGCGGTGGTGGTTACCAACCTGTCGTCCCTGCCAGGTGAATTACACCCCATCACCCTATCCTTTCATGAAAAGTCCAGCGGTGGTGGTTACCAACCTGTCGTCCCTGCCAGGTGAATTACACCCCATCACCCGGGCGACTGCCACACAACTGCCAGACATTTTAAGGGAAATAAGAAGTTTGTTTTAGACTGTTAACCCTTAGTTCCCTCATTTGTGTAATGTATGGTGCTCTGGGGAGAGACCAGACACACACACAGGTTAGGGGACAGTGTGACAGGACCAGTTTGTGTGAAGGGTAATTTGTGTCACAGCATCAGTGTGTTAGTTCTGTGGGATCAGGAGAGTGTGAGGAGGGATGATGTAGTGTTGTCTCATCTACCTACAGTTGTACAGTTACAATGACAGTGTCAGCCTCCCAAATGGTTCCCTATTCCCTTTATAGTGCACTACCTTTGACCAGATTGGACAGATTGGACTGGATATAGTGCTTTTCAAGGACCCAAAGTCACTTTACAATTAAAACAAAACAACATCAGACTAAACCAAAACATGATTAAGGAGAGGGGTGGGCTCAAGGAAGGGAGAGAGTGTGATGTATCAGTGTATGGGGAGTTCTTTTGGGGTTTGGAGACAATCCCGGTTAAGGGTAAGGGGTAGGGTTTGGGTTAGGTGGGTCTCTATGTAGGCAATAAGATGGCATTTTGGTTGCCCATAGTGTCAGCGAGGGATACAGAATTGAACATCACAGTGGCTCACTGATATGAGATGGGGAACAGCCAGCATGAGAATGTGGGGCGGCTAAATGTGAACGTGTCAGTTGGACATCTTAGCTAACATCCATGTGATGCTTCCAATGTGTCATTTGTTAGATGGTTTTTATGACTTGATTACTGAATATTTGGTGTACAGTGAAGTGGTTCTAAATACGACTCATCATGACAAAAAGATTTGAAGGGGTTCTATATACGACTCATCATGACAAAATGAGTTGAAGGGGTTCTATATACGACTCATCATGACAAAAAGAGTTGAAGGGGTTCTATATACGACTCATCAAGACAAAAAGGCCAGGAAATGTATTGATTGTTTGATGTCAAGTATATGGTGGGCATGATTGTATAGAAGGTCAAATAAAGTCTCAGCTAAGTTGTTCACATGTAAGTTTTGACAGTAATTGTAAGGTTCAAACCAGCAATTTGCATTTAAATGGGTTGGTGTGGAAAAAACTGCACTTTGCATTCAAATGCATTTAATACTAGTACAACAAGTTCTCACATGCAGTTCCATTGATTTACAGTATAATAACGCCATGGCCAGAGTATTATCCTGTTACCATAGCGACCTACCGCCTCCCGCCGTCGCTTCCCATTGGTTCCTCATTAGCGTTCACTTATATCCCATGATTCCTTATAATGGCCGCTCGCCAAGCCAAGTGTGTCATCAGCCTCCCGCACTGAAACTGAAAGCATGGCACCGCGTCGTACAATTACCCAGACTTCCCCACTCCCCACTCAACACCTTGAACTGGAAGCCGCTGCACAATGTGGTCCCTTTGTGGAGCATGATTCAGGGTCAGGCCAACGAAACAACAGGGCCTTGGAAAATGGAGACTTTTAAAATGTGTGATTTCTCCGTCGTCTATTGTTGGCTTGTTGTTGTTAAAGGCTGCAGAGTTTGTTTCGTTGAATTGTTCTTGTTTGCTTGGCTAGTGAAAGAACTAGCCTCGACTGATTTACTTCGTCCTGTCGGCTCCCTTGGGACCATCCCCATGGCTCTCCACCTCACTCCTCTCTGTCTATAGGCCTACTGGTAGTTGAAGGAGTGAAATAGTTTGAAATGATTATGGACATTTAAACAGAATGAATTCCAACCTCAATAACTCATAGCACTGCACAAGCCAATGCTTTAATTGAAGTGGAAAATCAATTAGTCCATGAGAGAGGTCCATTGTGGGATGTGACGGACGTGCTGACCTTTTTTATCATAATGGCCACAGGGCCGGAGTGTGACCGTCTATGTTCCTCTATCTGTCTGACCTGACGAGAGATCAACTGATGAAGGACTGGTGGGATAGGAAACATTTTTTTAGCCTTGAGGGTGGCAGCGGGAGCGAGGGACGCAGGGAGAGAAAATGAAACAGAAAGGCAGACGATGGAGAGAGTTGGGTGAGTGAAAGAGAGAAGGAGAGAGAGTCAGTCAACTGGGCATGTGGTGTAGGTAGAACAAGTCACTGGCACCTCCACCGTTCTGCCTGCAGCCTTATTCCCAGTCCTGTCCAGACCTGACCAGGCTATTGTGCTGAAGCCAGTCTAGCACATTGCTAATGAGGAGCAGCCGATCCCAAGGCCTCCACAGCCACCCAGGGTGTGAATGCCTAGGGAATGACATGGAGGAGTGGAGGAGAAGAAGGAAGGAAGTAGAGGACAGACAGCTACCTCACCTCTTTATCCCTCTGCCAGTGCATTCCCTCACCACAGCTCCCATCCTTATACACACAATCTTAAATGAGATTAGCCCCTCTCAAAACACACACACTTTCATCCTTAACCTCAAACCCCCTGCAAAATGAGAGAGAGAGAGAAAGAATTACCTAACATAGTTACCGTGGTGTGACGTGTGGTCGATGAGGATTACAGAGCATTGTCCACGTTAGCCCATCACATCCATTACAGCAGTCCTGACCCCACAGTGACACATTTAAGTGCAGCAGACTCACAATGGGTTGAGGATTGCCCCAGCACAAGGGTATTTATTCAGATGACTCTGAATCATTTTGCTTTTGTCCATTCGTCTCTCAAGTTTAATTGTTGAGTCGCTCGTCATAGACGAGTTGTTATGTTTCAAATTGTCAGCCGACGAAATACGTTCTTACGGTTTGGGATGGTTTGAAATAGTGATTAGAGAATACTAGGTTTTGTTGCGTTTCATGCCTCCTAGGCCACGTCTTAACCAGTGTTGGTAAATAAACGTCTCCTAGAGTATCACATTGAATAGTTTCAGTCGGAAACGTGTTTTCTGTTTTCTATTGATGGGACTGTTTTGTTAGACTGCACCGTGAGAAGGTTGTTGACTTGTCTATCCGTTAGGTACAAACAAACACACACAGCATTGGTGACCCTGAAGAGGAAGTCCTGTCTAAGACAGCTTGGGTAATAGGAATCTTATATACATTTAGTTGTATAAGGGAAAATGCATATGTTCTGTGTTGTATCGATGGGACAGTCTCAATGCTGATGTTTTTATTTTAGACTGCACCTTGGCAAGGTTGTTGAATTGAGGAGATACTTGAGGACAGAAACAAACAAACAAACACGCACCATTTGTGGCCCTGGAGACTGTCCCATCTAAGAGAACTTGGGCAATAGGAATCTTATACACATTTAAATCTATAACACAAAGTGCATTAGACTGCTGCTCCACTGTTCAGACGAGCACAAGTGGGTTCATAATGGTGTGTTGTTCAATTATTTCAGAGAACATTCATTTGAATAAATGCCCTTTCAAATCTATTGTACACAAGTAAACGATTCAGGTAGTTCTCCTTCTCTGAGAAAGCATTGTGCTTAGCGAATGATTGGTGTTAAAACGAGATCACCAAGGCGACCGTTTCCTTCTCAGTCTCCCCTGCATGACTTTCTCCAGCCTGAGTGGCCCTATAGCCAAGCCTGCTCGCCCTGTCTCTTCCTTATTAGCTCTCTGTTGAAAGCTTGTTGCCATGTGAAACAACTCCAATGAATGGTCCTTCTCAGTGTCCGGGTGTACCATGAACAGCACTGAGTCAAGTACACGGCAACCGGCTGTTGTGGCTCTGGTAGTGCCAACAGACACGCTAGATCCCGGGGAGCTAGGGATTGGGGAAGAGAGGAAGGAAGGAGAGAGAGGGAGGGAGGAAGGGAGAGAGGGTGGGGGGATGGAGGGAGGATAGATGTGGTTCTGGGAGGATGGAGGGATGTGTGGGAGGGAGGGAGGGAGGGAGGGAGGGAGGGAGGGAGGGAGGGAGGGAGGGAGGGAGGGAGGGAGGGAGGGAGGGAGGGAGGGAGGGAGGATAGATGTGGTTCTGGGAGGATGGAGGGATGTGGTTCTGGGAGGGAGGGAGGGAGGGAGGGAGGGAGGGAGGGAGGGAGGGAGGGAGGGAGGGAGGGAGGGAGGGAGGGAGGGAGGGAGGGAGGGAGGGAGGGAGGGAGGGAGGGCAGAGGACAGAGAGAGGGAGGGAGGATAGATGTGGTTCTGGTAGGATGGAGGGAGGGAGGGAGGTGGGAGGGAGGAAGGACAGAGAGATGGAGGGATGGAGGGAGGTGGCAGGGAGGGAGGGAGGACAGAGGGATGGAGGGAGGTGGGAGGGAGGACAGAGAGATGGTGGGATGGAGGGAGGTGGGTGGGATGGAGGGAGGTGGGTGGGAGGGAGGGAGGACAGAGAGATGGAGGGAGGATGGAGGGAGGGAGGAGGGAGGGAGGACAGAGAGATGGAGGGATGGAGGGAGGTGGCAGGGAGGGAGGGAGGACAGAGGGATGGAGGGAGGTTGGAGGGAGGGAGGACAGAGAGATGGTGGGATGGAGGGAGGTGGGAGGGAGGGAGGACAGAGAGATGGAAGGAGGATAGATGTGGTTCTGGGAGGATGGAGGGAGGAGGGAGGGAGGACAGAGAGATGGAGGGATGGAGGGGAAAGATGCTGGCCTACGCACATTCTCCCCCTCATCCGTCTCTGTCTCTTCCCCACCTTTGTGATGAGCCAGTGTTATCCCTCTCTCCTCCCTCGTTCCTCCGTCATCCGTCTTTCCGTCCGGGCACCGAACAGCGTTGTCAGAAACACCGGCTGTGGACCGTGGTATTTTTGTTTTCTGTTAAAGAAAATGCAGCCGGTTTGGTTCAGTCTGGGTGACGTCTCCTGCTACCTGTCTGTCCAATTAAAACAAGGCTGGTTCACTGAGTCAGAGAATAATTAAGTGGTGTCGTCAGCTCCCATTAACATCAGTTATTATGGTGCAGACTCCTGTTCCAGGAAGTAACTCATCACACTACTAGGTGTGCTGCCTGGCTGTTTATTACACACAGATATACACACACAGATAAACACACGCGCACACACACAAACAGGTGGCTTTCCTAAAATGCTGTGGTTAATTTCATCTCTATTTGTCACATGCAAGGAGTGTTTGTAGTTACAGTAGCTGCTTTTCTCTCTCTGTGTCTGTCCCTGTCTCTGTCTCTGTTTTTTTGTGTCTGTGTGTCTCTCTGTGTGTGTGTGTGTCCCTGTCTGTCTGTCCCTGTCTCTGTCTCTGTTTTTTTGTGTCTGTGTGTCTCTCTGTGTGTGTCTGTCTGTCTGTCTGTCTGTCTCTGTCTCACACATAGTACAATACATAATACACTACAAAATACAATACATAATACAGTACATACTATAATACAATACATACTACAATATATCATGCACTACATAATACAGTACATAATACCATACATAATACAGTACATACTACAATACATAATACAATACATAATACAGTACATACTACAATACATAATACAATACATAATACAATATATAATGCACTACATAATACAATACATAATAGACTACATAATGCAGTACATAATACCATACATAATACAGTACATACTACAATACATAATACAATACATACTACAATATATAATGCACTACATAATACAATACATAATAGACTACATAATGCAGTACATATTACACAACATAATACAATACATAAAACACTACATAATACAATACATAATATAATACATAATACAGTACATAATACAATACATGATACAATAAACAATGCTATACATAATACAATACATAATACACTACATAATACAATACATAATACAATACATAGTATAATGTTATATATAATACAATACATAATAGACTACATAATGCAGTACATACTACACAACATAATACAATACATGATACAATAAACAATGCAATACATAATACAATACATAATACACTACATAATACAATACATAATACAATACATAGTATAATGTTATATATAATACAATACATAATAGACTACATAATGCAGTACATAATACACAACATAATACAATACATAAAACACTACATAATACAATACATAATATAATACATAATACAGTACATAATACATTACATAATACAGTACATAATACATTACATAATACAGTACATAATACATTACATAATACAGTACACAATACAATACATAATACAGTACATACTACAATACATAATACAATACATACTACAATATATAATGCACTACATAATACAATACATAATACAATACGTAATACAATACATACTACAATACATAATACAATACATCATACAATACATAGTATAATGTTATATATAATACAATACATAATACAATACATAATACAATGCCAAACACAATAGATATTACAATACATAAAACAATACATAATACAATACATACTACAATACATACTACAATATATCATATACTACATAATATAATACATAATACAGTACATAATACAGTACATAATACAATAAACGATGCAATACATAATACAATACATACTACAATACATACTACATTATATAATGCACTACATAATACAGTACATAATACACAACATAATACAATACATAATATACTACATAATGCAGTACATAATACAATGCATAATACAATACATAATACACTACATAATGCAGTACATAATACACAACATAATACAATACATAATATACTACATAATGCAGTACATAATACAATGCATAATACAATACATAATACACTACATAATGCAGTACATAATACACAACATAATACAATACATAATATACTACATAATGCAGTACATAATACAATACATAATACAATACATAATACACTACATAATACACTACATAATACACAACATAATACAATACATAATATAATACATAATACAGTACATACTGCAATACATGATACAATTATCAATGCAATACTTAATACAATACATAAGACATAATACAATACATAATACACTGCATAATACAATATATACTACAATACATAATACAACACATCATACACTACAGAATACACTACAATATATAATACTATGCATAATACAACGCAAAATACAACACAACATGCATAAAAATGTCTGTGTCTCTTCACAATCCTCTGGTTTTTAAATGTGGTTTTGTTACTAGCTTGAATTACCTGGGGGGGCAGAGAGTTCCATGTAGTCATGGCTCTATTTAATACTGTGCGTTTCCCAGCTTCTGTTCTGGACCTGGGGACTGTGAAAAAAACTCATGTTGCATGTCTTGTGTTGTGCCGATGAGTGTCCGAACTGTGTGCCAACTCCTTGAACAGACAGTTCGGGCCCCTCAACACATCAACACCTCGCAGCAAGCCTTGCTGTCCCTCTGTGAGCGAGCAGACATTGTCTGTGCTTTTGACTGTCATGTAAATGTCCTGCTAACTGTCATGCCATGTGTCTCTCTTCTAGAATAGCAGCTGACGTTAAGTTAGGGCTGAGATGGTCTCTGAGTAGCGACTAAATGTCCAGATAGAAACGTGTGTCTCTCTTCTAGAATAGCAGCTGACGTTAAGTTAGGGCTGAGATAGTCTCTGAGTAGCGACTAAATGTCCAGATAGAAACGTGTGTCTCTCTTCTAGAATAGCAGCTGACGTTAAGTTAGGGCTGAGATAGTCTCTGAGTAGCGACTAAATGTCCAGATAGAAACGTGTGTCTCTCTTCTAGAATAGCAGCTGACGTTAAGTTAGGGCTGAGATAGTCTCTGATTAGCGACTAAATGTCCAGATAGAAACGTGTGGTCTAACAAGTGAACTAAGTTCTATTCTGCCCCCCCCCCCACACACACACACACACACACACACACACACACACACACACACACACACACACACACACACACACACACACACACACACACACTCCTAGGTCTGTCCTTGTTACCACCCCTGCTGAGCCCCTACCCAGGGATAGAGAGCCTTATCGCCCATACACCATATCATCACCTCCCCCTCAACCTCCATCACCTCCACCCACCACCGCGTCCCCTCACACCAGACATGAGAAGTGAGAGCTGAGAAAAAGTCAAACAAATGATAGTTTTGTTGGTTTGTTTGGTTGCTGTTTATTTTATTTTATTACATTTTTTAATTCATATTTTATGCTGCTGCTTCCCGCTGTGTATTATCTATGCATAGTCACTTTACCCCTACCTACATGTACATATTACCTCAGTTACCTTGACTAACCTGTACCCCTGCACATTGACTCGGTACCGGTACCCCCTGTATATATAGCCTCGTTATTGTTATTTTATTGTGTTACTTTGTTTGCTTTAATTAGTCTATCTTTTCTTAACTCTATTTTCTTAAAACAGCGTTGTTGGTTAAGGGATTGTAAGTGAGCATTTCGCGGTCTACGCTTGAGGTATTTGGCGCATGTGACAAATAACATTTGATTTGATTTGTAGGCTTGTCAAGAGAGTGAAATAAACACCTTTCTTTTTTTAGCTACTTGTTAAAACAGTCAATATTGATAAAGTTTCACTTTTGAAAAATGTATATTTTGATCACGACTTAATCTACATTTATAGTCATTCGGTATAATTTCAGTTAATTCACGTTTAATTTGATTTAATTAAATTCTTCAGCTATTTTAGTTCAGCCTCCATTCTGAAGCATCTGAAGACAGTTATTTTACCTCAACTCAGATGCTGTTGTGTCATAGGACTTTATATTTACTTTCATTAATTCCAATTAACCCAGTCAAACTAGTGACACTTTGCGTATATAGTTGTCAAAGTTCAAGAACATTGTCATAGAGTTGAATTTGAACTTGTTTCCTGTCATAACAGCCAACTACACCATGTAGAAGACTTTATTTCAGGATGAAAGACAATATATCAATACCATCATTCCTTAAATCTTTATTAGGTTTGAACATTGACGCTCTTAACCGTCAACACAGATACTGAACAGAACACTTCACTTCAGAACTAAGACACCACACTGGCAGCTTTAGTGAGACCTTGCCAGAAGGACACACTCCTCTCTTCGTGTGTGTGTGTGTGTGTGTGTGTGTGTGTGTGTGTGTGTGTGTGCGCATTTGTGTCTGTGTGTGCATTTGTGTGTGCGTGCCCTTGTGTGTGTGCACGTGTACGTGCCCTTGTGTGTGTGTGTGTGTGTGTGCACGCATGCGCATCTGTGCACATGTGTGTGTGTGTGTCTCTCTCTCAAGCCAGGTGTCTCCGTGAGCCCTCTACTGTGATAGCCACCGTGTCGAGTGTAGCTTGGCGTTGGTTTGAGCTCTGTCCGCTCTCATCAGCACCAGGCGGGGAATCTTTGACGGAACGCCCGGCACCCTGCCACATCAAACACTACGCATGTGTTCCAAAGGGATTTTGGTCAAAAGTAGTGCACCACATAGGGAATGGGGTGCAATTTAGGACGCAAGCCACATCACAAACAACAGATGATTGTCAAAGAAGTCACGATTCAGCTTCACCTACTGCCGTATTAGTTAGTACAGTGAGTATTGGATGGATGAATGCACCTAAGCTCCTGTATCAAGTAATTCAAGGTATTTTTATAATGAGATTAATAGTAGTACTAATAACCATATAGATGTCTATACAATTCCATTCACTATTCTGACAGAAATCAAAACACGACTGTACTCAGGTTTGTCTGCTGGTTTTGCGGAAAGCTTGGCCTTTGACTTTCTCAAACTGCTTTCTGACAGCAGGGCGTGCATGCGAGCCAAGTTGGGCGTGCATGCGAGCCAAGTTGTGGGCAGGCATCTCTGACTGGAGACCACGTAACGTATACAGACAGTCTCTGTTCGTGTTTGACCTCAGAGCCTGCACTTTTAAAAGGAGCAGTGCCACATTGGGTTATGTCTTTACGCTATCTTAAGAAAAGGCTGTCTGTTAATGCTGAGCGGCTGCCCCTTGTCATTTTGCGAGCCGTCTTCTTCATTTCCCCCAGAACTGGTCACATCTCTCTCTTTTGGACTCTATTCCGGAGTATGTTGAGTCGTTTGTGGCACTGTCTGAAAAGTGGACAAGCTGAAAATAATTTATTTGTCCTGTCCTTGTGACACTCAATTCCTCAACTCTCACTTCCTGGTACTCCTTCTCCAATGAGCTTGGAGTGGAATAGAGGGATCAAGGACGAACGGGTAGCACCCTTTTGAGACAGATCCATCGACTCATTCATACGCACAATGGTCTGCCTAGGAAAGTTAATCAACCCATCTCTCTGAAATCAATTTCATTTCCTGTCATCAAAGGAAAAGGTGAACCATGACTGAGATGTCCTTGGGATGCAAGTTATTCTATTCATCCTCTACATATCTAAAAAGTTGTTTGTGTGTGAAAGGAAATATTGATTCAAAGTTACCACTGGATGGACGTACTTTATGTTTGTTCTGCAAATGGAATGGAGATAGGGAGACATTGCTGACGGAATAGCTGTTCCCCCCCCCTCACTCTTTTCACCTTTTAACAATAGATAGTGTGATAACCTCTTTCTGTGAGATAGATGGATCAGCGATGGTGTGATAACCTCTTTCTGTGAGATAGATGGATCAGCGATGGTGTGATAACCTCTTTCTGTGAGATAGATGGATTCAGCGATGGTGTGATAACCTCTTTCTGTGAGATAGATGGATCAGCGATGGTGTGATAACCTCTTTCTGTGAGATAGATGGATTCAGCGATGGTGTGATAACCTCTTTCTGTGAGATAGATGGATTCAGCGATGGTGTGATAACCTCTTTCTGTGAGATAGATGGATCAGCGATGGTGTGATAACCTCTTTCTGTGAGATAGATGGATCAGCGATGGTGTGATAACCTCTTTCTGTGAGATAGATGGATCAGCGATGGTGTGATAACCTCTTTCTGTGAGATAGATGGATCAGCGGCGGAGCATTAATTACGCTAGATGATACATGCTTTACATCAGATCAAAACACTCCACAGACTAGTATTTATCTATAGAATGAAGTCAAACCCCAGTCTTGACTTTGTCACTAGTGGTTGTGTTATAGTCAGTTAAAAGGCAATCGGATGATCTCCAGCCACTTTAACCTCGGCGAGGGCCGACATCTCGATGTCGCCACTCTGACCTGTGAAGGTTAAGTCGGGGGTCTCCAAGGTTACGTCAGGGTCGCCATGGTGATGAAACGAGAAAAGGATCGCAACAGCGTTGCTCGCATTCAGAGTATTGAAGTCAGTGGGTTAACAGAGAGCTATTATGGCGTTGGGTGGCGAAGGGCAAGTCAGCTGAATGAAGACCAGCTCTCCTGGATTCCAACTCCTGTGGAGAAGCTTCCTCTCTCTCTCTCTCTCTCTCTCTCTCGCTCTTTCTCTCTCTCCCTCTCTCTCTTTCTTCTCTCTCCTCGCTCTCTCTTTCTTCACTCTCCCTCTCTCTCTCTCTTTCTTCACTCTCCCTCTCTCTCTCTCTTTCTTCTCTCTCTTCTCTCACCTCGCTCTCTCTCTTTCTTCACTCTCCCTCTCTCTCTCTCTCTTTCTTTCTCTCAGGGACAACCTTCCTCTTTTATTCTCCTCTTCCCCACCAGCCCTTTATCCTCTCCTTTCTGCCAAGTGAGCTCTCTGTTTAGAATGGAAACGGTCTGTTATTCTGATTCAGCCCCCTCGACTTCACCGAAAACAAAATGGCCTCCAAAATGCCAACATTAGCGTACTTGGTTGCTGAGCTGATTTTTCTGCAACAGTGACAGATGGTTTAGCAAGGGGAAAGTATGGTTCAGTGTTGCAATCTCTGTCTATCAATCGATCTATCTATCTACAGTATCTATCTCAAATCAAATGAAATCCAATTTCATTTGTCACATATCCCGAATACAACAGGTGTAGTCCTTACCGGGAAATGCTTACTTACAAGACCTTAACCAACAATGCAGTTCAAGAGTAAAGAAAATATTGACTAAATAACTAAAGTAATAACATTTTTTTTTAAAGTAGCACAATAAAATAACAATAACGAGACTATATTTTGGGGGTACCGGTACCGAGTCAATGTGCGGGGATACAGGTTTGTTGAGGTAATTTGTACATGTAGGTAGGGGTGAAGTGACCATGCATAGACAATAAACAGCGAGCAGCAGCAGTGTAAAAAACAAAGGGGGGGGGGGGTCAATGTAAATAATCCGGTGGCCATTTGATTAGTTGTTCAACAGTCTTATGGCTTGGTGTTAGAAGCTGTTAAGGAGCCTTTTGGTCCTAGACTTGGAGCTCCGGTACCGTTTGCCGTGCGGTAGCAGAGAGAACAGTCTATGACTTGGGTGACTGGAGTGTTTAACCATTTTAACCAGCCCTATCCAAGTCCCCAGCTCCAGCGCCAGTCCCAGCCTCATCCCCAGACCAATCCCAACCCCCAGCACCAGCCCTATCCCCGTCCCCAGCTCCAGCTCCAGTCCCAGCCTCATCCCCAGACCAATCCCAACCCCCAGCACCAGCCCTATCCCCGTCCCCAGCTCCAGCTCCAGTCCCAGCCTCATCCCCAGACCAATCCCAACCCCCAGCACCAGCCCTATCCCCGTCTCCAGCTCCAGTCCCAGCCTCATCCCCAGACCAATCCCAACCCCCAGCACCAGCCCTATCCCCGTCCCCAGCTCCAGCTCCAGTCCCAGCCTCATCCCCAGACCAATCCCAAACCCCAGCCCCATCCACTGTCAAGCACAGCCCCAGCCATAGAGATACCACTGGAGACGTAGAGCTCAACAATACCACCATACCTCAGCACATAATGGGGCTCAGGCATGGCGGCGCCTGGCGCGACCAGGGAGAAGGCTGACCTTACAGTGTATTAGCACACATTAATATTGATGAACAGCTGATGTCATGGCAAGGGGTTGAGAGATTTGAGGGAGAGAGAACTGAAGATTTATGGCTCAGTCTAACCCAGCCTTTTAGTGAGTGGTCAAAGACACACGGGAGAGATTGGGGTAAATGGTTGGATGAGAGGAGGAGAGGAGGAGGAGGAAAGCTAGAAATCTGACCAAATAAGGGAATGCAATCAGAGCCAGTAGCTATTTCATCACAGACTAAAGTGCTGAATTACTAGACAGCAAATGCATTGAAGTTACCCCTAAATTATAATACCAATGCAAACATTGGTATGGTATTTACATGATGATTATTATCATATGATTATTATTATAGCATATTTAAACAGAGGTGATTTGTGTATAAATGAATATCATTAAAATACTAGGGGATTTAATTTGAATTTACCTAAATATTACAATGAAATGTATAATTGTTGTATTATCAATTTGATCAGTACCTTGTAAATCATTAAATGTGGTCAATATTTTGATAAGCCAACATGTTTCCTTCTTTGTAAAATGTACTTTTGCATTTATATTTTGATTCAAATATACTTAAAGATGCCCTATACTTGGAAATACATGTATCTTATTGATGCAATATTTGTTTTATTATATGTGATTTAAGAAATGTATTTTACAATTGATCAAATCATAAAATATTATTCCTGTCGTGTGTCATCTCAAGAAGAAAATAATTGCCAAATTGCATACAAAATATATAATGATTAACTAAGCACTATTACAAATTCTAAAGATTGTTATGGTCTGGTGGTAGTCATTATAATTATAATATTCATCATTTAGTGTTGTTTTAATACATATTTCCATGATTCTTATTCTTGTTGAATTGGCTCTAAATATGATGATGTTTATGTAACTTCCAGTAAGACCTGATATAACCCGTTCTGGGAACCAGGCCAAACAGGCCTTCATGTGGGCAGTTCCATTGGACTGCAGTGCTGTGAGCCGGGAGCTCATTGGAGAAGCAGCTCCAGGAAGTGGAAGGCCAAAACCTGCACCATCAGGGGAAAACATAGTGTAAAGTCAACTCAAATGAGTGATTGCGTGCGTGTGTGTGTCCGTCCGTCCCTCCGTCCATTCATCCTTCCGTGCCACTGTGCAGTCGTGCAAGCCTGTGTTTTAACTTGACTCTGTCCCGATTACTCAAATAATATCTCTCCCCAAAATGCTGTCCGTTTCAATACGCACATATGTCCCCCCCAGCGTTCTCCCCCCTTCCTCTCTCTACACTCTACAGAGCGAGGGAGGCCTCCCTAAGTGCATTCTGCCTCCATGTTGCCAAGATATACTAATTAGGTATACATCTGACTAGCTTTGCTTCTCACAAAATGTAAAGAAAACACTAATTTAGATGGGATTAAATGACCCTGTGTGGATGCTATAAGCAACCTCTAAGCGCCACACTGCACTAGTCAATGAGGCATGTTGTTTGCATCCCTCATGTTTTAATACTCTACTCTAAATACTATTTCAACTTTGCAATTCACCCATATGTTTATATCTAATTGGTTGTCGTTATAATATGGCTTTTATAAACCACAGGTGTCATTGCACGTGCATAAACATAGTGTGTTCATTCACAGTCTAGGCTGCAGTTTTCTATGCTGTTTTGCATTGGTGTGCGGAGTGTTTCTCGACAGATAACAGTGGTTTATAATGATCCAATCTCTTTTGCAATGGTGTGCGGTGTGTTTCTCGACAGATAACAGTGGTTTATAATGATCCAATCTCTTTTGCATTGGTGTGCGGTGTGTTTCTCGACAGATAACAGTGGTTTATAATGATCCAATCTCTTTTGCATTGGTGTGCGGTGTGTTTCTCGACAGATAACAGTGGTTTATAATGATCCAATCTCTTTTGCAATGGTGTGCGGTGTGTTTCTCGACAGATAACAGTGGTTTATAATGATCCAATCTCTTTTGCATTGGTGTGCGGTGTGTTTCTCGACAGATAACAGTGGTTTATAATGATCCAATCTCTTTTGCAATGGTGTGCGGTGTGTTTCTCGACAGATAACAGTGGTTTATAATGATCCAATCTCTTTTGCAATGGTGTGCGGTGTGTTTCTCGACAGATAACAGTGGTTTATAATGATCCAATCTCTTTTGCATTGGTGTGCGGTGTGTTTCTCGACAGATAACAGTGGTTTATAATGATCCAATCTCTTTTGCATTGGTGTGCGGTGTGTTTCTCGACAGATAACAGTGGTTTATAATGATCCAATCTCTTTTGCAATGGTGTGCGGTGTGTTTCTCGACAGATAACAGTGGTTTATAATGATCCAATCTCTTTTGCATTGGTGTGCGGTGTGTTTCTCGACAGATAACAGTGGTTTATAATGATCCAATCTCTTTTGCATTGGTGTGCGGTGTGTTTCTCGACAGATAACAGTGGTTTATAATGATCCAATCTCTTTTGCATTGGTGTGCGGTGTGTTTCTCGACAGATAACAGTGGTTTATAATGATCCAATCTCTTTTGCATTGGTGTGCGGTGTGTTTCTCGACAGATAACAGTGGTTTATAATGATCCAATCTCTTTTGCATTGGTGTGCGGTGTGTTTCTCGACAGATAACAGTGGTTTATAATGATCCAATCTCTTTTGCATTGGTGTGCGGTGTGTTTCTCGACAGATAACAGTGGTTTATAATGATCCAATCTCTTTTGCAATGGTGTGCGGTGTGTTTCTCGACAGATAACAGTGGTTTATAATGATCCAATCTCTTTTGCATTTGTTGTGCGGTGTGTTTCTCGACAGATAACAGTGGTTTATAATGATCCAATCTCTTTTGCATTGGTGTGCGGTGTGTTTCTCGACAGATAACAGTGGTTTATAATGATCCAATCTCTTTTGCAATGGTGTGCGGTGTGTTTCTCGACAGATAACAGTGGTTTATAATGATCCAATCTCTTTTGCATTGGTGTGCGGTGTGTTTCTCGACAGATAACAGTGGTTTATAATGATCCAATCTCTTTTGCAATGGTGTGCGGTGTGTTTCTCGACAGATAACAGTGGTTTATAATGATCCAATCTCTTTTGCATTGGTGTGCGGTGTGTTTCTCGACAGATAACAGTGGTTTATAATGATCCAATCTCTTTTGCATTGGTGTGCGGTGTGTTTCTCGACAGATAACAGTGGTTTATAATGATCCAATCTCTTTTGCATTGGTGTGCGGTGTGTTTCTCGACAGATAACAGTGGTTTATAATGATCCAATCTCTTTTGCATTGGTGTGCGGTGTGTTTCTCGACAGATAACAGTGGTTTATAATGATCCAATCTCTTTTGCAATGGTGTGCGGTGTGTTTCTCGACAGATAACAGTGGTTTATAATGATCCAATCTCTTTTGCATTGGTGTGCGGTGTGTTTCTCGACAGATAACAGTGGTTTATAATGATCCAATCTCTTTTGCAATGGTGTGCGGTGTGTTTCTCGACAGATAACAGTGGTTTATAATGATCCAATCTCTTTTGCATTGGTGTGCGGTGTGTTTCTCGACAGATAACAGTGGTTTATAATGATCCAATCTCTTTTGCAATGGTGTGCGGTGTGTTTCTCGACAGATAACAGTGGTTTATAATGATCCAATCTCTTTTGCATTGGTGTGCGGTGTGTTTCTCGACAGATAACAGTGGTTTATAATGATCCAATCTCTTTTGCATTGGTGTGCGGTGTGTTTCTCGACAGATAACAGTGGTTTATAATGATCCAATCTCTTTTGCATTGGTGTGCGGTGTGTTTCTCGACAGATAACAGTGGTTTATAATGATCCAATCTCTTTTGCAATGGTGTGCGGTGTGTTTCTCGACAGATAACAGTGGTTTATAATGATCCAATCTCTTTTGCATTGGTGTGCGGTGTGTTTCTCGACAGATAACAGTGGTTTATAATGATCCAATCTCTTTTGCAATGGTGTGCGGTGTGTTTCTCGACAGATAACAGTGGTTTATAATGATCCAATCTCTTTTGCAATGGTGTGCGGTGTGTTTCTCGACAGATAACAGTGGTTTATAATGATCCAATCTCTTTTGCATTGGTGTGCGGTGTGTTTCTCGACAGATAACAGTGGTTTATAATGATCCAATCTCTTTTGCATTGGTGTGCGGTGTGTTTCTCGACAGATAACAGTGGTTTATAATGATCCAATCTCTTTTGCAATGGTGTGCGGTGTGTTTCTCGACAGATAACAGTGGTTTATAATGATCCAATCTCTTTTGCATTGGTGTGCGGTGTGTTTCTCGACAGATAACAGTGGTTTATAATGATCCAATCTCTTTTGCATTGGTGTGCGGTGTGTTTCTCGACAGATAACAGTGGTTTATAATGATCCAATCTCTTTTGCATTGGTGTGCGGTGTGTTTCTCGACAGATAACAGTGGTTTATAATGATCCAATCTCTTTTGCATTGGTGTGCGGTGTGTTTCTCGACAGATAACAGTGGTTTATAATGATCCAATCTCTTTTGCATTGGTGTGCGGTGTGTTTCTCGACAGATAACAGTGGTTTATAATGATCCAATCTCTTTTGCATTGGTGTGCGGTGTGTTTCTCGACAGATAACAGTGGTTTATAATGATCCAATCTCTTTTGCAATGGTGTGCGGTGTGTTTCTCGACAGATAACAGTGGTTTATAATGATCCAATCTCTTTTGCATTGGTGTGCGGTGTGTTTCTCGACAGATAACAGTGGTTTATAATGATCCAATCTCTTTTGCAATGGTGTGCGGTGTGTTTCTCGACAGATAACAGTGGTTTATAATGATCCAATCTCTTTTGCATTGGTGTGCGGTGTGTTTCTCGACAGATAACAGTGGTTTATAATGATCCAATCTCTTTTGCATTGGTGTGCGGTGTGTTTCTCGACAGATAACAGTGGTTTATAATGATCCAATCTCTTTTGCATTGGTGTGCGGTGTGTTTCTCGACAGATAACAGTGGTTTATAATGATCCAATCTCTTTTGCATTGGTGTGCGGTGTGTTTCTCGACAGATAACAGTGGTTTATAATGATCCAATCTCTTTTGCATTGGTGTGCGGTGTGTTTCTCGACAGATAACAGTGGTTTATAATGATCCAATCTCTTTTGCAATGGTGTGCGGTGTGTTTCTCGACAGATAACAGTGGTTTATAATGATCCAATCTCTTTTGCAATGGTGTGCGGTGTGTTTCTCGACAGATAACAGTGGTTTATAATGATCCAATCTCTTTTGCATTGGTGTGCGGTGTGTTTCTCGACAGATAACAGTGGTTTATAATGATCCAATCTCTTTTGCAATGGTGTGCGGTGTGTTTCTCGACAGATAACAGTGGTTTATAATGATCCAATCTCTTTTGCATTGGTGTGCGGTGTGTTTCTCGACAGATAACAGTGGTTTATAATGATCCAATCTCTTTTGCATTGGTGTGCGGTGTGTTTCTCGACAGATAACAGTGGTTTATAATGATCCAATCTCTTTTGCATTTGTTGTGCTTGTTGTAGGAAACAAAACCTCTTGGCTGTGACTTCGACCCTGAGTTCTGTCGTGCTAAGATGGGCGTGCACATCACACAAACACATACTTGCGCGCACACACACTCATACACACCACACACACACACACACACACATGCACTACTGTCATTCTAAGATGGGCATGTGTGTGTGGTTGTGTGTGTGTGGTTGTGTGTGTGTGTGTCGAGGGGCGAGAGTGTACAGGGTTGATAGTGTGTGTGTGTGTGTGTGTGGTTGTGTGTGTGTGTGTGTACTCCAACTTGCAGAAGCCTGAACCAGTTGAAACCTGAGAGAGAGGTAAGATGGGAATCATGAGGGTTCCTCGTTGAGTAACATTTTAATCTTTTAGATAAATATTATTTTTGCCAGCCTCTGACAGTTTTCTCTCTCTCGGTCTCGGTCTCTCGGAACAGGGCCGGGCTGAGTGCTATGTACTTTCAGCCACCCTGGAATGGTAAAGAAGTAGAAAACGTCCGCTTTTTACCCTCTCTCTCTCTCTCTCTCTCTCTCTCTCTCTCTCTCTCTCTCTCTCTCTCTCTCTCTCTCCCCCTCTCTCTCTCTTCAGGACTAAAACATCCCTTCCCTCTTGACTCTGAGAGATACAACTTAACCTCAGTGGCAGTTAGGTTCAGGGCCCTGCTAAAAACCACTTAAATATGAATGTGAAAGTGCAGACTGTCTGAGGAAGGAAGGGAGACAGGGTAAGAGAGAGAAGGAAGTTTGACAGGGTGAGAGAGAGAAGGAAGGGAGACAGGGTGAGAGAGAGAAGGGAGTTTGACAGGGTGAGAGAGAGAAGGAAGGGAGACAGGGTGAAAGAGAGAAGGGAGTTTGACAGGGTGAGAGACAGAAGGAAGGGAGAAAGAGTGAGAGAGAGACGGGAGTTTGACAGGGTGAGAGAGAGAAGGAAGGGAGACGGGGTGAGAGAGAGAAGGAAAGGAGACAGGGTGAGAGAGAGAATGGAGGTTGACAGGGTGAGAGACAGTAGGGAGGTTGACAGGGTGAGAGACAGTAGGGAGGTTGACAAGGTGAGAGACAGTAGGGAGGTTGACAGGGTGGGAGACAGCAGGGAGGTTGACAGGGTGAGAGACAGTAGGGAGGTTGACAGGGTGAGAGACAGTAGGGAGGTTGACAGGGAGAGACAGTAGGGAGGTTGACAGGGTGAGAGACAGAAGGAAGGGAGACAGGGTGAGAGAGAGAAGGGAGTTTGACAGGATGAGAGACAGTAGGGAGGTTGACAGGGTGAGAGACAGTAGGGAGGTTGACAGGGTGAGAGACAGTAGGGAGGTTGACAGGGTGAGAGACAGTCGGGAGGTTGACAGGGTGAGAGACAGTCGGGAGGTTGACAGGGTGAGAGACAGTCGGGAGGTTGACAGGGTGAGAGACAGTAGGGAGTTTGACAGGGTGAGAGACAGTAGGGAGGTTGACAGGGTGAGAGAGAGTAGGGAGGTTGACAGGGTGAGAGACAGTAGGGAGGTTGACAGGGTGAGAGACAGTAGGGAGGTTGACAGGGTGAGAGACAGTAGGGAGGTTGACAGGGTGAGAGACAGTCGGGAGGTTGACAGGGTGAGAGACAGTCGGGAGGTTGACAGGGTGAGAGACAGTAGGGAGGTTGACAGGGTGAGAGACAGTCGGGAGGTTGACAGGGTGAGAGACAGTAGGGAGGATGACAGGGTGAGAGACAGTAGGGAGGTTGACAGGGTGAGAGACAGTAGGGAGGTTGACAGGGTGAGAGACAGTAGGGAGGTTGACAGGGTGAGAGACAGTAGGGAGGTTGACAGGGTGAGAGACAGTAGGGAGGTTGACAGGGTGAGAGACAGTAGGGAGGTTGACAGGGTGAGAGACAGTCGGGAGGTTGACAGGGTGAGAGACAGTAGGGAGGTTGACAGGGTGAGAGACAGTAGGGAGGTTGACAGGGTGAGAGACAGTAGGGAGGTTGACAGGGTGAGAGACAGTAGGGAGGTTGACAGGGTGAGAGAGAGTAGTGTACAGGTGTGGTAGACATGGAGGGTCTGGTTAAAGGGACAGTACAGAGTGCAGTGTGTCTGAGACCTTGTCACCTCATCTTGGTTTTGGCTTGCAGGTTGGGGATTTCTTTATAGGGTCGGCCCTTTGAGTAGTCTTGTTATGTACAGGGACCTACCCGTTGAGGATGGCCCCGTTGTCATTCAAGATGTGTCCCACTTTGAAACCCCTTGCCCTTCTCAGTCTGAGTGATGACACAAGCCTGTGAATGGCATCCTTCCCCTGGCGACATATTGGCGGTTTGTCATCATATGTGTGTCCTTGGTATCAGTGTTGTCAGCTGTGGCACCCTGCAGGTCAACCAACCAATAGGGGACAACGGTGACAACAATAATGTGTTACCATGGAGAAGGTTCTGTTCTTTTACAGGTTGACACGTCCTCATCCCTAGAACCCATGCTCTCGTCACAGCAAGTAGAAGTATACAGCGTCAAGTGTTTATTTCCAAAACGCTATATCCGCCAACTGTTCAAATGTCTGTTTTTGCATCACAAAGTATTGCTTATGGGTACCTTAATGTGTGTGTAAAACATTACTGTTCTCAGATATTCTATTCATAGGTTTCCGATGCGTTTGAAAATATGTTTGGTGGCTTAGTGCTGTACACTGAGGGTACAAAACATTAAGAACACCTGCTCTGTCCATGATATGGACCAGGAGAATCCAGGTGAAGGAGCTGTGATCCCTTATTGATGTCACTTGTTAAATCCACTTCAATCAGTGTAGATGAAGAGGAGGAGACAGGGTAAAGAAGGATGTTTAAGCCTTGAGACATTTGAGACATGGAGTGTGTATGTGTGCCGTTCAGAGGGTGAAGGGACAAGACAAAAGTTTTAAGTTCCCTTGAACAGCGTATGATGGTAGGTGCCAGGCACACGGGTTTGTGTCAAGAACTGCAACGCTGCTGGGTTTTTCACGCTCAACAGTTTCCCGTGTGTATCAAGAAGGGTCGACCGCCCAAATGACGTCCAGCCAACGTGACCCAACTCAATACGGGGAAGGTGTCCTTAATGTTTTGTACACTCTGTGTATTTCCATTGTTTAGCTGGAATGGAATGTTGGTATCCTGTATATTGGACTGTGACACAGTATTCTTACTGTAAGTCGCTCTGGATAAGAGCATCTGCTGAATGACTCACATGTAAATGTGCATGTTTTACATATCTAATTGTACTGTATTAGACTATTGTTTCTTTATTAAATATTGATGTCACAAATGTATCATTTGTACATTTCTTTATTAATAATGTTGTTGTCACATTTGACTGTGTAAATCTTGCTTGTTTGTAGGTGACCAAATACTTATTTTCCACCATCATTTGCAAATAAATTCATTAAAAATCCTACAATGTGATTTTCTGGATTTTTTTTCTCATTTTGTCTGTCATAGTTGAAGTGTACCTATGATGAAAATTACAGGCCTCTCATCTTTTTAAGTGGGAGAACTTGCACAATTGGTGGCTGACTAAATACTTTTTTGCCCCACTGTATATGTTCTATATATATATATATATATATATATATATAGCAGTACTACTGATTTCTCTGAGGCGAATATATAGAGTTTAGTAAAAAACGGGATTATTTGTCTCTCTGAAATGAAAGCATCAAGTGATAGTTTTACTAAACATTGCCTTGTAAATAGTATGTAGTATGATTAGTACGCAGTATGTAGCTTTAGTACAAAAGCCTTTTACCAGAGAAAAGCCTTTTCTGAGAAAAAAAACATTCCGCATTTATTATGTACAGTATCTCCAGTTGTGTAGAGAACTAACACCTCTCTCTATCCCTTCCTCTCTGTCTCTCTGTCTCTCTCTCTCACTCTCTCTATCCCTTACTCTCTGTCTCTCTCTCTCACTCTCTCTCTCTCTCTCTCTCTCTCTCTCTCTCTCTCTATCCCTTCCTCTCTGTCTCTCTCTCTCTCTCGCTCCCTTTTTCTCTCTCTTTCTCGCTCTCTCTCTATCCCTCTCTCTCTCTCTCTCTCTCTCTCTCTCTCTCTATCCCTTCCTCTCTCTCTCTCTCTCTCTCTCTCTCTCTCTCTCTCTCTCTCTCTATCCCTTCCTCTCTATCCCTTCCTCTCTCTCTCTATCCCTTCCTCTCTCTCTCACGCGCTCTCTCTCTCTCTCTCTCTCTCTCTCTCTCTCTCTCTCTCTCTATCCCTTCCTCTCTATCCCTTCCTCTCTCTCTCTATCCCTTCCTCTCTCTCTCATGCGCTCTCTCTCTCTCTCTCTCTCTCTCTCTCTCTCTCTCTCTCTCTCTCACTCTATCCCTTCCTCTCTCTCTCTCTCTCACTCTCTATCCCTTCCTCTCTCTCTCTCTCTCTCTCTCTCTCTCTCTCTGTGTATCTGATAGCTGAGAGTTAGCGCCAGCTTTTCCAGGTCAGGTGCTCAGTGGTTGATTTCCCAGGATGCCGTTGTGTAACTGTCCTGAGAGAGCGCGCACACAAACACACACACAAACACACACACGCACACACAGCCTGTCTCATGCCCACTAAGCACATATCACAGACCATTACCCTGAGCCAAAAACACACATCTCATATCTGGGGAAATATGCATCAATGCCCTTAGACTGTGAGTATCTTATTTCATTTCACCTCCAGAAATACCGTTGTCCAAACCCTAAATCAGTGTTTCCCAATGAAATATCACATTAACATTGCTCTAGAACCTTGAATGAATTATCTGAGAACTGATAAATCAAGATTGTTTTGTTATTCATTTCCGCAGACAATTTCTATCAGTCTCTGACTCAGGGCGATTGTCTATTTGGCGAAGGGACACATTTGTATTATTCCTTTGTATAACTGCTGTGTTTGATGTGCATTCCTTCCATCAATATATACACATATATATATATATATATATAACTACATGTTTTCAATCTGCATGTTGTTTTCTGTTTAGTTCTCTGAGTTCCAACCATTAGAGGGCATTGTCGTTCTGGCACAGCGGGAGTCCTGATGCCAGCGTAGCTTACGTGGTGTGTGTAAGCCTGTGTGTGTGTGTGTGTGTGTGTGTGTGGGAGGGGGGTGTAGGTGTCTCTCTCAAGAGGGCCTCTTCTCTATACATAAATAATAATGACTAGTCTATAATAATAATAACTCGTCTTTTCAATGGAAACATACGTCGCCAATTTGTCTGCTGTTTAAGTGAATGGGGGGTTGTCTGGAGAGAGAGAGAGAGAGAGGGAGGGAGGGAGGGGGAGAGAGGGAGAGAGGGGGAGGGAGAGAGGGAGAGAGGGGGGAGAGAGAGGGAGAGAGAGAGAGAGATTCAGCCAGATATGATTTTGTGTTTACATGACGCGTCTGGAATGTCTCCTTTGCTCTAATCTACACCACACTGTGCTGAGTGGAGGGTCGCATGTTTGTGTTACCAAGGACCAGACCGTTCAGCTCACCACGCAAAGACTTGTTTACTGTTCACTAAAGCAAACCCAATTTACACCCCGCGTGTGGACTTCTTGAGACAGACATTCACTCCCCTTCTGTCTATACACACGCACATACACACACACAAACTCTCTCTCTGTCTCTCTCTCTCTCGCTCTCTCTTTGCTTTGTAAATCGTTAGGTTTACTCTCCCTCTGCTTCTCTATAGTCAACCCCAAGAACCTGTCTCTCCATTCACTTAAACTGCAGACAAATTGGCAACGTATGTTTCAGCCCCCCAAAAGACGAGAGTGGGCGAGAGAGGGGGGTTTGGAGAGAGACTGGGGCTAGAGAGAGATGGGTTTAGAGAGAGACTGGGGGGAGAGAGAGAGAGGAGAGGGGTTTAAAGAGAGTCTGGAGAGAGAGAGAGAGGAGAGGGGTTTAGAGAGTCTGGGGAGAGAGAGAGAGAAGCGGGGTTTAGGGAGAGACTGGGGTGAGAGAGAGAGAGGAGCGGGGTTTCGGGAGAGACTGGGGTGAGAGAGAGAGAGGAGAGGGGTTCAGAGAGAGTCTGGGGAGAGAAGGAGAGAGGAGCGGGGTTTAGGGAGAGACTGGGGTGAGAGAGAGAGGAGCGGGGTTTAGGGAGAGACTGGGGTGAGAGAGAGGAGCGGGGTTTAGGGAGAGCCTGGGGAGAGAGAGAGAGACAGAGGAGCGGGGTTTAGAAAGAGACTAGGGAGAGAGAGAGAGGAGCGGGGTTTAGAGAGAGACTGGGGGAGAGAGAGGAGAGGGGTTTAGAGAGAGACTGGGGGGAGAGAGAGAGGAGAGAGGGGTTTAGAGAGAGACTGGGGGGAGAGAGAGAGGAGAGAGGGGTTTAGAGAGAGACTGGGGTGAGAGAGAGCGAGAGAGGGGAGCAGGGTTTAGAGAGAGCCTGGGGAGAGAGAGAGAGGAGAGGAGTGGAGTTTAGGGAGAGACTGGGGTGTGAGAGAGAGGAGAGGGGTTCAGAGAGAGTCTGGGGAGAGAAGGAGAGAGGAGCGGGGTTTAGGGAGAGACTGGGGTGAGAGAGAGAGGAGCGGGGTTTAGGGAGAGACTGTGGTGAGAGAGAGGAGCGGGGTTTAGGGAGAGCCTGGGGAGAGAGAGAGAGACAGAGGAGCGGGGTTTAGAAAGAGACTAGGGAGAGAGAGAGAGGAGCGGGGTTTAGAGAGAGACTGGGGGGAGAGAGAGGAGAGGGGTTTAGAGAGAGACTGGGGGGAGAGAGAGAGGAGAGAGGGGTTTAGAGAGAGACTGGGGGGAGAGAGAGAGGAGAGAGGGGTTTAGAGAGAGACTGGGGTGAGAGAGAGCGAGAGAGGGGAGCAAAAGCAAACCCAATTTACACCCCGCGTGTGGACTTCTTGAGACAGACATTCACTCCCCTCCTGTCTATACACACGCACATACACACACACAAACTCTCTCTCTGTCTCTCTCTCTCTCGCTCTCTCTTTGCTTTGTAAATTGTTAGGTTTACTCTCCCTCTGCTTCTCTATAGTCAACCCCAAGAACCTGTCTCTCCATTCACTTAAACTGCAGACAAATTGGCAACGTATGTTTCAGCCCCCCAAAAGACGAGAGTGGGCGAGAGAGGGGGGTTTGGAGAGAGACTGGGGCTAGAGAGAGATGGGTTTAGAGAGAGACTGGGGTGAGAGAGAGAGAGGAGAGGGGTTTAAAGAGAGTCTGGAGAGAGAGAGAGAGGAGAAGGGTTTAGAGAGTCTGGGGAGAGAGAGAGAGAAGCGGGGTTTAGGGAGAGACTGGGGTGAGAGAGAGAGAGAGGAGCGGGGTTTAGGGAGAGACTGGGGTGAGAGAGAGAGAGGAGAGGGGTTCAGAGAGAGTCTGGGGAGAGAAGGAGAGAGGAGCAGGGTTTAGGGAGAGACTGGGGTGAGAGAGAGAGGAGCGGGGTTTAGGGAGAGACTGGGGTGAGAGAGAGGAGCGGGGTTTAGGGAGAGCCTGGGGAGAGAGAGAGAGACAGAGGAGCGGGGTTTAGAAAGAGACTAGGGAGAGAGAGAGAGGAGCGGGGTTTAGAGAGAGACTGGGGGAGAGAGAGGAGAGGGGTTTAGAGAGAGACTGGGGGGAGAGAGAGAGGAGAGAGGGGTTTAGAGAGAGACTGGGGGAGAGAGAGAGGAGAGAGGGGTTTAGAGAGAGACTGGGGTGAGAGAGAGCGAGAGAGGGGAGCAGGGTTTAGAGAGAGCCTGGGGAGAGAGAGAGAGGAGAGGAGTGGAGTTTAGGGAGAGACTGGGGTGTGAGAGAGAGGAGAGGGGTTCAGAGAGAGTCTGGGGAGAGAAGGAGAGAGGAGCGGGGTTTAGGGAGAGACTGGGGTGAGAGAGAGAGGAGCGGGGTTTAGGGAGAGACTGGGGTGAGAGAGAGGAGCGGGGTTTAGGGAGAGCCTGGGGAGAGAGAGAGAGACAGAGGAGCGGGGTTTAGAAAGAGACTAGGGAGAGAGAGAGAGGAGCTGGGTTTAGAGAGAGACTGGGGGGAGAGAGATGAGAGGGGTTTAGAGAGAGACTGGGGGGAGAGAGAGGAGAAGGGTTTAGAGAGAGACTGGGGGGAGAGAGAGAGGAGAGAGGGGTTTAGAGAGAGACTGGGGGGAGAGAGAGATGAGAGAGGGGTTTAGAGAGAGACTGGGGTGAGAGAGAGCGAGAGAGGGGAGCGGGGTTTAGAGAGAGCCTGGGGAGAGAGAGAGAGGAGAGGAGTGGAGTTTAGGGAGAGACTGGGGTGTGAGAGAGAGAGGAGAGGGGTTCAGAGAGAGTCTGGGGAGAGAAGGAGAGAGGAGCGGGGTTTAGGGAGAGACTGGGGTGAGAGAGAGAGAGGAGCGGGGTTTAGGGAGAGACTGGGGTGAGAGAGAGGAGTGGGTTTAATAGTGTTCATATTGGTGTTAATGAGGTTATCATAGTGTTCATATTGGTGTTAATGAGGTGTTAGTATTGTTCATATTGGTGTTAATGAGATTTTACTTGTGTTAATATTGGTGTTAATGAGGTAATCATAGTGTTTATATTAGTGTTAATGAGGTAATCATAGTGTTCATATTGGTGTAAATGAGGTGTTACTAGTGTCCATAGTGGTGTTAATGAGGTAATCATAGTGTTCATATTGGTGATAATGAGGTATTACTAGTTTTCATAGTGGTGTTAATTAGGTAATAATAGTGTTCATATTGGTGTTAATGAAGTATTACTGGTGTCCATAGTGGTATTAATGAGGTAATCATAGTGTTCATATTGGTGTTAATGAGGTGTTACTAGTGTTCTTATTGGTGTTAATGAGGTAATCATAGTGTTAATATTGGTGTTAAAGAGGGAATAATAGTGTTCATATTTGTGTTAATGAGATATTACTAGTGTTAATATTGGTGTTAATGAGGTAGTCATAGTGTTCATATTGGTGTAAATGAGGTAATCATAGTGTTCATATTGGTGTTAATGAGGGAATAATAGTGTTCATATTGGTGTTAATGAGATATTACTAGTGTTAATATTGGTGTTAATGAGGTAGTCATAGTGTTCATATTGGTGTTGATGAGGGAATCATAGTGTTAATATTGGTGTTAATGATGTATTACTAGTGTGAATATTGGTGTTAATAATGTATTATTAGTGTTAATATTGGTGTTAATGAGATATTAATAGTGTTCATAGTGGTGTTAATTAGGTAATAATAGTGTTCATATTGGTGTTAATGAGGTGTTACTAGTGTCCATAGTGGTGTTAATAAAGTAATCATAGTGTTCATATTGGTGTTAATGAGGTTATCATAGTGTTCATATTGGTGTTAATGAGGTGTTAGTAGTGTTCATATTGGTGTTAATGAGATTTTACTCGTGTTAATATTGGTGTTAATGAGGTAATCATAGTGTTTATATTAGTGTTAATGAGGCAATCATAGTGTTAATATTGGTGTTAATGAGGGAATAATAGTGTTAATATTGGTGTAAATGAGGTGTTACTAGTGTCCATAGTGGTGTTAATGAGGTAATCATAGTGTTCATATTGGTGATAATGAGGTATTACTAGTTTTCATAGTGGTGTTAATTAGGTAATAATAGTGTTCATATTGGTGTTAATGAAGTATTACTGGTGTCCATAGTGGTATTAATGAGGTAATCATAGTGTTCATATTGGTGTTAATGAGGTGTTACTAGTGTTCTTATTGGTGTTAATGAGGTAATCATAGTGTTAATATTGGTGTTAAAGAGGGAATAATAGTGTTCATATTTGTGTTAATGAGATATTACTAGTGTTGATATTGGTGTTAATGAGGTAGTCATAGTGTTCATATTGGTGTTAATGAGATATTACTAGTGTTAATATTGGTGTTAATGAGGTAATCATCGTGTTAATATTGGTGTTAATGAGATATTACTAGTGTTAATATTGGTGTTAATGAGGTAGTCATAGTGTTCATATTGGTGTTGATGAGGGAATCATAGTGTTAATATTTGTGTTAATGAAGGAATAATAGTGTTCATATTGGTGTTAATGAGGTAGTCATAGTGTTCATATTGGTGTTATTGAGGTAATCATAGTGTTCATATTGGTGTTAATGAGGTAATCATTGTGTTAATATTGGTGTTAATGAGGTAATCATAGTGTTCATACTGGTGTTAATGAGATATTACTAGTGTTAATATTGGTGTTAATGAGGTAGTCATAGTGTTAATATTGGTGTTAATGGAGGAATAATAGTGTTTATATTGGTGTTAATGAGGTAGTCATAGTGTTAATATTGGTGTTAATGAGGGGATAATAGTGTTCATATTGGTGTTAATGAGATATTACTAGTGTTAATATTGGTGTTAATGAGGTAGTCATAGTGTTCATATTGGTGTTAGTGAGGTAATCATAGTGTTCATATTGGTGTTAATGAGGGAATAATAGTGTTCATATTGGTGTTAATGAGATATTACTAGTGTTAATATTGGTGTTAATGAGGTAGTCATAGTGTTCATATTGGTGTTGATGAGGTAATCATAGTGTTAATATTTGTGTTAATGAAGGAATAATAGTGTTCATATTGGTGTTAATGAGGTAGTCATAGTGTTCATATTGGTGTTAATGAGGTAATCATAGTGTTAATATTGGTGTTAATGAGGTAATCATAGTGTTAATATTGTTGTTAATGAGGTAATCATAGTGTTCATACTGGTGTTAATGAGGTAGTCATAGTGTTAATATTGGTGTTAATGAAGGAATAATAGTGTTCATATTGGTGTTAATGCGGTAGTCATAGTGTTAATATTGGTGTTAATGAGGTAATCATAGTGTTAATATTGGTGTTAATGAGGAAATCATAGTGTTCATATTGGTGTTAATGAGGTAATCATAGTGTTAATATTGGTGTTAATGAGGAAATCATAGTGTTCATATTGGTGTTAATGAGGTAGTCATAGTGTTAATATTGGTGTTAATGAAGGAATAATAGTGTTCATATTGGTGTTAATGAGGTAGTCATAGTGTTCATATTGATGTTAATGAGGTAGTCATAGTGTTCATATTGGTGTTAATGAGGGGATAATAGTGTTCATATTGGTGTTAATGAGATATTACTAGTGTTAATATTGGTGTTAATGAGGTAATCATCGTGTTAATATTGGTGTTAATGAGATATATTACTAGTGTTAATATTGGTGTTAATGAGGTAGTCATAGTGTTCATATTGGTGTTGATGAGGTAATCATAGTGTTAATATTTGTGTTAATGAGGTAGTCATAGTGTTCATATTGGTGTTAATGGAGTAATCCTAGTGTTAATATTTGTGTTAATGAGGGAATAATAGTGTTCATATTGGTGTTAATGTGGTATTACTTCAGAGAAGCAAGTGTGATAGTTATTCCGGTCATTCCAATATGTTTTTTGCAGTTCGTTCTAGGCTCTGTGACTCAATTCCATATGGCTGTTGAAACATGAAATCATCTGACGGGCGAGATGGTCTGCTCATTATTTACCTGTTGGATCACTTGTGACAATGGTCCGTCTGATTGATCAGATTTGCCCTGAGCCCTTGGCTGAATGTAGCATGATCAGACTGTACCAAACTCCTCACACACATCCCTTCCTCTTACACACACATAGCGCCCACTCGTGTGTGAGCTGAGCAGCAGGTTGCTCTTGCCCCCCTACAGCATCTGCGATTCATCACCATGGCATCACCATGGCATGGGTTGACAGGACACAGCTCCTCATGCTGGCAGCAGGGATGAATGCCATCATTCTTACCCTACTCTGCCTGCATAGTTAACATGTTTGTTTCAGTCAGTGGCATGTTTGCCAAAACTCAACGAGCAGCAGATCTGATTGGTACTGCCTGGGGTTGAATTAAACTGTTGGATTATGGGTAGAGGGTGTAAAGCAGTCAAAGTGTGCTATAGTGACTCATCCAGCCTGGGGAGGGAGGGAGAGAGTCATGGCAAAAACTGGAAGACTGGCCAATAGTTTCTAACCTCAGACCAACAGGCTGCTGAGCAGTCACCACTAGTCAGATACCTACTCTAACCTCAGACCAACAGGCTGCTGAGCAGTCACCACTAGTCAGATACCTACCCTAACCTCAGACCAACAGGCTGCTGAGCAGTCACCACTAGTCAGATACCTACTCTAACCTCAGACCAACAGGCTGCTGAGCAGTCACCACTAGTCAGATACCTACTCTAACCTCAGACCAACAGGCTGCTGAGCAGTCACCACTAGTCAGATACCTACTCTAACCTCAGACCAACAGGCTGCTGAGCAGTCACCACTAGTCAGATACCTACTCTAACCTCAGACCAACAGGCTGCTGAGCAGTCACCACTAGTCAGATACCTACTCTAACCTCAGACCAACAGGCTGCTGAGCAGTCACCACTAGTCAGATACCTACTCTAACCTCAGACCAACAGGCTGCTGAGCAGTCACCACTAGTCAGATACCTACTCTAACCTCAGACCAACAGGCTGCTGAGCAGTCACCACTAGTCAGATACCTACTCCAACCTCAGACCAACAGGCTGCTGAGCAGTCACCACTAGTCAGATACCTACTCTAACCTCAGACCAACAGGCTGCTGAGCAGTCACCACTAGTCAGATACCTACTCTAACCTCAGACCAACAGGCTGCTGAGCAGTCACCACTAGTCAGATACCTACTCTAACCTCAGACCAACAGGCTGCTGAGCAGTCACCACTAGTCAGATACCTACTCTAACCTCAGACCAACAGGCTGCTGAGCAGTCACCACTAGTCAGATACCTACTCTAACCTCAGACCAACAGGCTGCTGAGCAGTCACCACTAGTCAGATACCTACTCTAACCTCAGACCAACAGGCTGCTGAGCAGTCACCACTAGTCAGATACCTACTCTAACCTCAGACCAACAGGCTGCTGAGCAGTCACCACTAGTCAGATACCTACTCTAACCTCAGATCAACAGGCTGCTGAGCAGTCACCACTAGTCAGATACCTACTCTAACCTCAGACCAACAGGCTGCTGAGCAGTCACCACTAGTCAGATACCTACTCTAACCTCAGACCAACAGGCTGCTGAGCAGTCACCACTAGTCAGATACCTACTCTAACCTCAGACCAACAGGCTGCTGAGCAGTCACCACTAGTCAGATACCTACTCTAACCTCAGACCAACAGGCTGCTGAGCAGTCACCACTAGTCAGATACCTACTCTAACCTCAGACCAACAGGCTGCTGAGCAGTCACCACTAGTCAGATACCTACTCTAACCTCAGACCAACAGGCTGCTGAGCAGTCACCACTAGTCAGATACCTACTCTAACCTCAGACCAACAGGCTGCTGAGCAGTCACCACTAGTCAGATACCTACTCTAACCTCAGACCAACAGGCTGCTGAGCAGTCACCACTAGTCAGTTATGATGTATATACTGCTATTTCTGTTTATATTGTTGTTGTTTATTCCCTTTTCGTTATTTTATTTCACTTATTCCTGCATGCTAAGATTTTCACTGCAACCACACCTGCAACCCTGTACATGTGACTCTCAAACCCTCTGAATCTGAGATAGAGAGAGTGTGTGGAGCTTGCAGAGTGGTCAATCTGTGAGCAGCATACTGTGCAATCAGGCTCTCTCCACACAATCACCCTCCAGTTACCCTAGAATCCCTCCCAAAGTCTACATCTCTGCCGATTAAACCACAGCAGTCTGAATCCCTCCAATTACATTGTTTCCTTTTCTCAGAAACCCACCAATTACAGCGCAGCAGAGCAGAGTTTGGTTCTCCCTGTATCTATATGTATGCCATGGGACTTAGTAGGGAAAAGCGTTTTCTTGAATGAAGTTGGGTTTTTAATGATTTAAAATGATTAATGATTTATTTTACTGGGATCAAGTGATCAGAGATCTAAACGATCACAGACACTCACATGTTTTAGAGTGGCCTTTTATTGTCCCCAGCACAAGGTGGACCTGTGTAATGATCATGCTGTTTAATCAGCTTCTTGATATGCCACATCTGTCAGGTGGATGGATGATCTTGACAAAGGAGAATTGCTCACTAACAGGGATGTAAACAAATTTGGGCACAACATTTGGGTGAAATAATATTTTTGTGCATATGTATTTTATTTATTTATTTATTTATTTCAGCTCATGAAACATGGAACCAAATAAAATCAAATTTTCTTTGTCACATACACATGGTTAGCAGATGTTAATGCGAGTGTAGTGAAATGCTTGTGCTTCTAGTTCCGACAATGCAGTAATAACCAACGAGTAATCTAACCTAACAATTCCAAAACTACTACCTTATACACACAAGTGTAAAGGGATAAAGAATATGTACATAATGATATATGAATGAATGATGGTACAGAGCGGCATAGGCAAGATGCAGTAGATGGTATCGAGTACAGTCTTTACATATGAGAAGAGTAATGTAGGGTATGTAAACAAAGTGGCATAGTTTAAAGTGGCTAGTGATACATGTATTACATAAATATGCAGTAGATTATATAGAGTACAGTATATACATATGAGATGAGTAATGTAGGGTATGTAAACATTATATTAAGTGGCATTGTTTAAAGGGGCTAGTGATACATTTTTAAAAATCAATTTATATTATTAAAGTGGCTGGAGGTGAGTCAGTATGTTGGCAGCAGCCACTCAATGTTAGTGGTGGCTGTTTAACATTCGGATAGCCTTGAGATAGAAGCTGTTTTTCAGTCTCTCAGTCCGTGCTTTGATGCACCTGTACTGACCTCGCCTTCTGGATGATAGCGGGGTGAACAGGCAGTGGCTCGGGTGGTTGATGTCCTTGATGATCTTTATGGCCTTCCTGTGACATCGGGTGGCGTAGGTATCCTGGAGGCCAGGTAGTTTGCCCCCGGTGATGCGTTGTGCAGACCTCACTACCCTCTGGAGAGCCTTACGGTTGTGGGCGGAGCAGTTGCCGTACCAGGCGGTGATACAGCCGACAGGATGCTCTCGATTGTGCATCTGTAGAAGTTTGTGAGTGCTTCGCATGTTCACATGTTGCGTTTATATTTTTGTTCAGTATATAAAGATTTCTATTTTGACATACTATTTAGCAAGCTAGTACGAGTATTCAGACACACTCACAAATACAAGTCAGGAGTTAAGAAATGTGAAAATAACAGGACTAAATACAATCAGACCGAGATTCATTCTGGAGAGCTTTGCATGCTATGCACTGCTGTGGCAAACCAACCGATGTTGTACCTTGATTGCATCTTGTTGCGTTCCTCACATTCGTTCCAGCAGCTACATAGGGGATTACTTGGGTTTTTATTTAGTGTTTTTTAATAAACAAAATGTAGTGATTTATATTCGAGAGGGCCCAAATCCTGTTTGCCTGCTGTCTCTAGGGTGCATTGTTTGTGACAAGAGTCTTAAAAAATGTACTATCATATTTACAGACTAAAAACCTTAAAGACTGTGAAAAATGAAAGCAAAAGTAGAACCCCATGCTTCGACTCAGAAATAGAACAAGCGGCCGGCTCCTTGGGGACAGAGGATTCAGCCTCAGAGGAACAAAACCGAAACAGACCCTTAGGGAAATGGACTCTGGAGTTGTGCTGTGTACAGCAGGCTGGTTCATTTGTTAATGGTTGAAGTTGATGTTCATTACAATAGACCTAACTTATTAGTACATTGTTCTTGCCAATGCTTTTTCATACAGAGTGTACTTGGCACAATAAAGGGTTAGAGACGTATTGACACTGAATAACTAGACAGATGTGTGAACATTACAACACTGCAATAAGCCACACAGGAAGTAACGGGCATTTGTGACGGGGTGGGATCGGGGTCAACAGAGTGCTTCAGCTGGCCCTAAACTGGAGAAACAGATTGATGAAGTCTGAGTTTTCGACGTCCTCTCTCTCTCTCTCTCTCGTTCCTCTGGCCTATTTCTCCCTACCTACCTGGGCCCCTTGTGTGTGTGCTTAGGAGGAGATGTAATTTATAACATTTTCATCCTGTTCTGTCCCTACACACACACACACACACACACACATGCACACACACCCACTGATATTCTCTTATTTTCTTGGGCAAGTCAGAAACACCTTCTTACAAGTTGCAGGGGAAAGTGACACAAGCAATTTGCAACTGAACACCCAGCGCCATTACAAAAATAAAGTATGTGTGATATACGGGTGTAAATAGCCTGTTGTTATTCTACGTAATAGGGTTACTCAGTATTGCTTCCAGGTGTGGTGACTGGGCGAGTTGGAGAACAGACAGCCAAGGCCAGGCACGGCTCTGAAACCCTATGCTTCCCTGCTAGAGGCAGCTCGTGTTCTTCCCAACAATTGTTTGTGTTGAGAATCTAAGGAGTAGATTGTCATTTCATTTCTAGTGGATTTTAACACACACACACACACACACACACATGCGCATGCACACACACACACACACACTCCCACACACACACGCTCACACTTACACCCTCTCTCTCTCTCTCTCTCTCTCTCTCTCTCTCTCTCTCTCTCTCTCACACACACACACACACACACACACACACACACACACACACACACATCCAACTGCAGTCTCTTTCCCATTGTAATTCATGTGATTAACCTTGTGAGTCCCACCTCAGCACAGCATTGCAGTATCGTGTTCATGGGGATAGGGTTTGTATACATTACCCTGATGCATAAAACATCCCCTTTCACACACACACTCCTCTCGGCAGGAACACAGGGGTCTGATTTGTTAACATGTAGAAACGGCTGTGACAGTAATGGAAAAGGTTGTTATGAACCCGTAATGAACTGAGAAGTTACAGCTTCCGGAAAGGAGGGAGAGATGAAGGGAGAGATGGAGGGAGGGAAGGAGAGGTGGAGGGGGTATAATGATTCTAACATTCTAACACAGGCGTGATGGTTTTCACATTGATCAGGCCCAGACTGTGTGGGTGTGGGTGTGTGTGTGTGTGCGTGCGTGTGTGTGAGACTGCGTTCCCACGTAGAGTGTTGAAGTGTGTATGTTTATTTTAGCCGTGTCAACAGCTCGCCGGCCAGTGCAAACAAAGACACCGGTGATGGGTTTTAGACACTTTATTGAATTCATTAGCACGGCTTGCTAATCAGTGGGTATCTGGAGCTCTAATGGCTAGTGCTAACATAGGAGTTTCTAAGTCCAAGCCAACTATGCAACTATGCAACAAAAATGTGACGTATTATGGATGAACGTCTATTTGTATACATTAATTCTGCGTGGTTACAGGGCTAGAACAGAAACAACTGAAAGGTTGACAGTTTCATTCCGAGTGGTTAAGGTTATGGTTATGTATTGGGGAACGCTAAAAGGAAATAATGAAAAACAAAGTGCTATTACCATCAGGTTTCATCAGTATTCTTAGTATTCTCGCGTCTTGCTCAGAGCGTTGTGAACTGCCGGAGCTCAGTGGTCTGAGCAGTGCTGTTCGGCTCTGAGCATCACCAGTTTGTGCCTCGTGCTGGGCAATCGTTTTTAATTAGATGTTTTCAGGAACTTTTCAAATGTCTGAAATCAAAGTCTATTTCTAGTGTACAGACTGAACTATGAGCTGGCTACTAAGAATGGGCCCCAGCTTGGTTAGGGGATGGGGTACGAGATGGGAGTCTGATATCGTTGATGAGTTTGAATGGATACTGACCAGGCCCCTACACAGTCCAGTCCAAACATGCTGATTTGATGACTAAACACACACACACACACACACACACACACACACACACACATTTGTACTCACACGCTCATTTTGTCCCTCCACCCCTCTATCCCTTCATCCTCTTTTTCTTCCAGACGGGGACAGCAGGTCAGATTAAAAGCAGTGAATGAGTTTACTATTCTGTGTGTGTGTGTGTGTGTGTGTGTGTGTGTGTGTGTGTGTCACCCCAACACCCAATCTCTCAACTGTCTCTGGATTGAGAACTGCTGAGCAGGACATAACAAGGGGTGGGATACTTGCTATCCCCACGGTGAGACACAGCCAGGGGAGAAGAGAAGGCGTCCCTTTAAGAATGTACTGTAGGAAATATATTACACAGCTCACCAACAATGATCATTGGTTTGTGACAGTGACTTATGCGCGGTGCAACGTTGCTCTGATAATTAAAGGGGTTGTGGTTTCATTTTCTGCGGGAGGGAAATATTTGTTTTGGACTTGGCTTTCTCAAACCCGTTTGGCAACAATCAGCGAGCCGCTTATGACTGTAGTTGTGATATTTTTATGCAAACAAAATACCAAAAGGACCATTAAATATTTACCCAGAGAACGCAAACAATATCTAATTTCATGTCACCGACACCACTTCTCACAACGAGCCATCTAAAGTTCTATCCATGCTCTATAACTGATCGGTACTGTAGTTACCACTTCGATTGGTTTCATAATAATAGTCTATTATTAGTAGGCTAGTCTAGAAAATACCTGAGCTGTTTATTGTTTGCCTGTTAAAACACTCCCCTGTGTGTGTGTGTGTGTGTGTGTGTGTGTGTGTGTGTTCGTATGTATCCACTCTTATCTCCCAGGCTCCTCAGCGGTGCGGTTATCATCTCTAGAGTGTGTTCCACCGTGTATCCCCGTCCCTGTGCATTATTTTAGTACTCCTCCATAAATGGCCTCCTCAGTGCCTCCCATGTCGACACCTCGGGCCGGTCGCGAATCCCATCGGTTTTATGAAGTGATCCACATTTTTATGGCAGGATTCACGGCCGCATACCTCTTCCAGGCAGAAAATCAAGAAGCTGCGTTCCCAGCGCTCCGGTACGCTCCGGTCGCCCCTTGTGTCAGAATTTGTTGTATTTCCCAAATGAGAAACACTGAGTGTAAAGAGAGAGAGAGCTATTTACAGAAAACCCAGGAATAATCGCCACATATACACCCTATAAGGGCATAGACACTAGGGGTCCGTATCAAATAGACCATTTTCGACAAATTGTTGAGATGGCTGCTTTACTGTGGATTTAAGTTGGATTTATAAGACTTTAAAAAGTTTGATTATTTTCAGTCATTTTGAAGTCAGGGCTGTATGTGTTTTAATGTCAAATAATCTATTATCGTAGTTTATATTGGTCCCTGAGGTACGTTTCTTTCTTCTGTGGTTCAGCGGCTCAAAACCAGTGTATATAGAGGGGATATTTTCTCTTTATGACTCTGAACGATAAAACCTCAACACCCACACTGCAAACAGCATGTACTTTCCTTTCTCCCAGAAAACAGTGCACACTCTTAGCGGCCATTTCGTTTTTTTCAGTCTATCTGCCTTGTAGGTATAGTGGGTTATTGCTAATAGAGGCATCGTTCTCCTCCCTTATCAGGCAGAGAGCAGTGCCTCTCCTGTTCTCCTCAGCCTAGCAGGGGTCTCTCTCCTAACGCCCCCAAATCCCCTTCCTACCCCTTTTCCCCTGCCACCTCCATGGAACCTCAAATCCCATCCCCATGGGGTGCCAACGGTTTCTCTGAGCCAACCCTGCCTACCTCACCTCCCCGCACCCCCCACCCCACCACTCTTCAACCCCCTTCCCCCTTCCCCCTTCCCCACTGTCCTCATACTCGCCTTCCTTAAAAAGAGCCCAAAAAGCACACTGATGTAAATAAATCCCTGTCTCATCTCTTCCCCGTCTCTCTTTATCCCTTTAGATATAATGGATGGTAAATGTTGCCCAAATCTATTCCCTTTCTTACCACCGAAGAAACTACCGTCAGCAAGATAACCATCACATTAAAGACACCATCGGGATATCCTCACAAACCATAATCAATGGACTCTAAAATGCTGCGCAATCATCACAGATAGAACGCAGCTGCTGAAATGTTTTGCTGAAATTGAATTAGATGGTTTTTTGATGAATTTTTTGATGAATGATCAGATGTACAGTATGTTGCACAGTATGTTGAAATATTAAGGTCTTTTCAAAGCTTGTCCTTTTGGCACAAAATGGCCGTTCCATGAGGGCGCCGAGGCCCTGGAATGTAGTTAGTGAGGAGGAGACTGGGGAGGATAGAACACCCTCTAATGAGGACACACTATAGGGAACATATTCATACTGTACTCTCCCCATTGGCTCCCCAGTGTCCTCCGTCCTAAGTAGCATCCCAGGGCCTCGTTTGCCTCATAGCATACCATTTTGTGCTAAAAGAGCGAGCTGTGAAAATAACTTACTATTTCAGCATACTACCACAAATCTGATCATTAATCAAAAACAATTGTGTGGGGGGCTGTATCTGTTCCCTCTAGTGTGTCCTCATCAGGGGGAGGGAGGTTCTATCCTGCACAGTAACTGTCACATGACCACTATACACTCTAACGACGTCTGTGAAGGATGCTGTGAAGGAGCACAGTTCTGTCTGCACATTCATTTTTCTGAACACAAAGTACCTGTTTCCCACATTATTGACACTAAATACTGTACTGCGCCCATTATTCCAGGTTATTATGGTAAAGGGGAATGTGTACATGTAGACAAACATTTCTCCTACTACTTTGGCCTGGTGATTTGTTGTAAAAGAAACCTAAAAGTGTTTGTTATCTTCTTTTTTTTTATTGGAGGGTGAAGAGCTGATCGCCAGACGCACAGCGAAGCAGCCATCCTGGGCTTTCCTGAGAGACCAATGGATTTTTCTCTTTCAAAATATATATAACTCCCATTGGTTCTTTTGATTTTGAAGAGGACCGGATTGGTCAGATGACTTCCATTTACGCGGCATACCGACTCCCTGGTAAGAACGTTTCTATATTATTTCATTTCATTCATTCCATCCTGTTAAAGTAATTCCTTGACACTTTACATCAAATGCAATACAATGTTTGAAAAATTATTTAGTAGATTGTTCTAATTCATGCTTATAACAAATGTACATTTGAAAAAATGTCTACATGCATTTCAAAACCCCGGTAGTATGCAGTGTCGTTGTAGAATCCATATTTCTGCCTGCACTCACATGGCAACTCGTAATCCCTGAGACTCCCGGGGTGGCTTCGCCCTCTGCCTACGCCACTTCCTGTTGAGAAAGCCCCAGCCCTCCGAGACCCAATAAAATGCTGATGTCAAACTCAACTAGCCAATCAGCGTGTGTGCAACAAGCGAATCAAAGCCAACACCTTCTTACCATATTATTATGCACACCGGCACCTTGGTGTGGATGCGTAGTGCACATCACGCCATTGAGAGAGCGGGGGGGGGGGGGGGGGGGGGGGGGGAACAGAGTTTTTCAGTGTACTAGAAGTGTTTGAAATAACATTGTCCCACATATCACTTTGAAAGTATACCCCCTCTGTTCTTTCTTTCAAAAAAAAATGTTTGACAATGAATAGAGGAGTAACTCAGCGAAGTAGGGCAATGGATAAAATGGCGGGGTCTGCATTCACGGAATATGAATTTTAGAATGCAAGACATTTTGTGCTGAAGTGTTATGAATAGGCTATTCCTTAAAAGTCACCAATAGCGCGTCTAAGTTCCTCACTATTGATGTACTGTAATTATATACCGTATTTCTATACTGCAATTTCTTCTGACTGGCCACAGAAGCGCATCTTCCTCAAGTTGTGACCCGGACCGACGTTTATTTAACAGTCTTCACTTCACAGGGCTCCTCTGGAAACGACACATATTGTTGGGTTAAGAGTTTCTTTCTCTGCAAAGAAAGAGAGAAGAGAGCCGGGTGAGGGTGGTGGCCGTTGAGGGGAAAGAGAGGGGGCATGGTTCAAATGATGTTTTCACTCGATTGAATGGCAAGAGTTGGAGTATATATTATTGGGCTTTCATGCAGATAATACCGGTTGATGAAAGCACTGTATTGATGTGCGAAGGAGAGAAGAATGCCGACGGGCCACAGCCAGGGCGATAGGGAGGCTGTATTCTCTGATAACTTCATCGCAGCGTGGGGTCAGAACGCTAGTCGAGAGAGAGAGAGAGAGAGAGAGAGAGAGAGAGAGAGAGAGAGAGAGAACATGGGGAAAAGGGGATTAAAGGCAAGCGCTGCAGTGTGGAACCTCAGCCCGGAGACCACCTGCTGAGTCACAGTGCCTTGGACTAAAGCTAATGTTTCTGATCAGTTCTTCTATTGTCTGTCTGCCTGCCTATCTCCGTCCTCTCTCTCTGTCTTTCTCGCTCCCTTTCCCTCTCTGTCTCTTTCTTTCTTCTCTCTCAATCTCTCCATCTCTCTCTCTCTCTCTCTCTATTTTCTCTCTCTCTCTCTCTCTCTCTCTCTCTCTCTCTCTCTTTCTCTCTCCCCCTCCCCACCCCTCTGTAAGAGAAGAGAGAGTTTCTTCCCCTTTCATGAGGAAGGATTAGCCGGTGGCCATTTATCTTATTCTACCCCTTTTCAGCGATGCCAAGGAAGAATCCATTTTCCTATCGGTTGCCATAGAGAGTGACATGTACAAAGAGCATGAACTATGCGATTGTAGATGTGTCCGGTCCCAGTTCTTCCTCCCTTTTTTTTCACAAGAGAGGAACTTTAAGTTGAAAATACAACTTTTAAAAAGAGAAGAAGAAAAAAGCCATTAAAAGATAATTATCTACAGGAGGGGTCAAATCTTGAAAAAGCCACATTTCTTTCTCTTGTGAATTGGAACTAATGGTTTGTCAGGGGAGGAAGAGGGTTAACCGCCCTCTGTGAGTCTATCTGACTAAGGCCTTTTCTCCATCTGGGGGACAGAGGGGATCTGAAAGCACTCTTTTTTTTACTGTCACCGCAGGCGGGAGCTTTTGGGAGCTGAAGATGACTATCAAATGGCGCAGTAGTTTACGTTTACAATGTCGTCACGTTACAATATTTGGCTCGGCACAAGAAAGCATGGAAGTTGGCTAACAGCTTTTAATAAAACATCTCTATTTCGATTTTTCCTTCCTTCATAAGCCTCCGTTTTTAGCCTCAGTTTGAGTTAGTCACTCATAGTATTAACATAATATACAGTATATATATATATATATATATATATACAATTATGTCATACCGTACAAAGCTATTATTGACCTAAATAGGAGGTTCATACTCCTTAAACGAGGCTATGGATATTGGGCATGTTAAACAGCTGGAGGTTGGGTCTCGTGACCTGTCCAAACGTTATTGTATCACCAAAGCTTTATTAGAAGATCACATTGGGGAGGCAGCCAAACAGTGAGCAGACATCCCCTTGTGTATCCTATAGGTCTTGTGATATACACCAGCTGTAGATGCATCGGTATTGCATGTTTCATGGGAGCCAGGAGGTCAGGTCCTTTGATGGAAGGGAGTCAGGTTCAGTCATTTCCTCTAGCATGTCCTGCTCCATACATAACAGTGGTGATAAATGACTACAGGACTGCGAGCTGGAGGAGACCGTAGAAGGACACCCGCCACCGTACACCACGCAGGTGTCCAACCACGTCTGGTTCCACTTTACCCAGCATGCAGGGGGAGACGCCAATACCTTTTAGGCTATACGCTCGCACGACATCGGTAATGTGCGGAGGGGGGGCGCCTCCCTCTCCCTGGAGAGAATGAGATTTGGAGAGATTTTGGGAGAGTTGCCATCAAATTCAGCAGGTCAAGAATGATATCTCCAAGATGTTTAGTGCAGTAAGTCGGGGTTCAATATCCTAGTTTGGGTTGTGTATTGATTGTTGCGTCTCACAAGAGTTTTGTTTTCTCTTTATGCATTAAACTCTTTGTCTTGCCTTTTTCCAGTAGAATGTAAGACAACTGTGGCTCCTTGACGGATTCATCTAACCCTCCCAACACGTTAACACTAACATTTCAGTTTGCTTGGGTTTTATTTGAGGCCTTTTTGTCATACTCTCTGTAGCGTTTCGCGTGTTTCGCTGAGCCTTGTCTGCAGTCAGCGGAGGACATTCTCTCCAACCACGAGAAGGACTTAATTGGCCTGTCGGTCTTTTGATTAGCGCGGACAATGTTTTTCAAACCTCCTCATATCAATGTGTCCCTCTCCCCTCCGCTAGAGACTGGTCAGAGAGGCTTGCGGATCCCTCCTGCCAACCCTAAATAGCGTGTTCCTGGAAAGAGCTCCACATGGGCAATTAGACAATTGCATCACTGCAGATTCAGACAGATGTCTCATAATATGTCTGAGATGTAATCATTCTCCACCTAATGCGTTTAGAGAAGAAAAATGATCTCGAATGCACACAATGTTGATGTCTTTGTGGTAATGTGGTATGACTCTCAAGCGCACAACGGTTACAACTACAACTACCACTAAGATTATTAATACATTCATTGTAAGAATTAAACAATAATACTTGTACGCATTTGTACAATTCTGTGGTTTGCTACAGTATATCCCTGTCTGTCTTTTCAGATAAATGCATGTACTTGAAGGGATTACAACAGTCTTTCACGTTTTCTTTCTGCCCCTCGCCTGTCTGACTGCAGACAGGATTAGTTGTAAAACAAAAATGCTAAGACATATTTTTCACTGCTCTTAGCATAGATTATTCGTCACCGTTGAACTCTTTGTTAATCCGTCCCCAAGCGACAAGGTCTTGTCCAATAACTGGGAGCCTTCAGAGAAGATACCTGACCATTTAGCACGGAGTTAAACTAAAGTGAACTGTGTCCTCTGCAGTGCCACCCCTTTCCTGAACATACCAGGCTCAGAATGGAGACGGAGGCTAGGAAGGGATCCACACTCTATTGTTCTAAGATGGCCGACTGTTTAAAAAAAAACACATTTCCCTTTAATTGCTTCGAACATAAAACACAGAAAATCCCCCCGCTGCTCAGGGCTCCCAGCCTCCCAGAAGTAGGATTTTGGTCATGATTGATTGTTTACCTCTTTAAATGCGTTGTTGGATGCTAAGGCCAAACTATTATAGTGAAGCTGGGAGGATAGAGGAGAGAACAGGGTTGGGACTGTTCCCTGGCGTCAGTGGTAAAGCCCGTTGACATTATCATCGACTTAGACCCGGGCCGCTGGCCACACAAACACCCCCTTGAGACACCATTGTTATGGGGTGGGGGGCAGTGGGCAGCCACACTGTAGACTATTCTCTATTATTGTGACAGGTAATGTGCTACAACTGTATGATGGTTTTAATAATGATAATTATGTCATCCCAGCATATAGGCTTTCTATGGTACATATCCCTTCTCTGTCGTTTCTTGTGCTTGTGTAGGTCATCAGGAAATTGAAATGGCCAAGGCTATCTGAATATTGGGGTTGTTTACTTATTAATGAACCATAATGATTTAAGTTACTCAATTGTAATATTTGGTCATTCGAATTCGGCTGTTTGAAAGTCCAACACTGATGATCCCACATACTGTCTCAAGCCACCACAAATATTACAGTAGTATATATTTTCTGTTGATAACCATGAATTAGAAAGATGAGCCATTTCAATGTCCAGTCGTCCATTCTTTAGAAAATCCACAGACATATCATGTCATTTCATCATCGTAGACTCCATTTTCCCAAGCCCGCCAGTGACCAGCCTAAATATTTTGTCTGAATCCATCTGAACAGTATGAATAGAGATACATACTCATGAATATGTATCCATGTTTTTGAATCACTTTCAGACTGATCAACTCCATATTGACAGCAGAAAGGTCACGATTCATAATAATCAAATCAAATCAAATCAAATTTTATTTGTCACATACACATGGTTAGCAGATGTTAATGCGAGTGTAGCGAAATGCTTGTGCTTCTAGTTCCGACAATGCAGTAATAACAAGTAATCTAACTAACAATTCCAAACTACTGTCTTGTACACAGTGTAAGGGGATAAAGAATATGTACATAAGGATATATGAATGAGTGATGGTACAGAGCAGCATAGGCAAGATACAGTAGATGGTATCGGGTACAGTATGTACAAATGAGATGAGTATGTAAACAAAGTGGCATAGTATAGTATAAAGTGGCTAGTGATACATGTATTACATAAGGATACCGTCGATGATATAGAGTACAGTATATACGTATGCGTATGAGATGAATAATGTAGGGTAAGTAACATTTATATAAGGTAGCATTGTTTAAAGTGGCTAGTGATATATTTACATCATAATATATGGCATTTAGCGTATGATTTCATTCAAAGCGACCTACAACAGTGAGTGCGTACCATTTTGTGCTGGTGGCCCCAGCGGGAATCAAACCCACGGTCTTGGTGTTGCTAGGCTCTTACCAACTGAACCACACAGGACCATTCATAGGCTTGGCTGAATGAAAACTGCATAATTGAATTATCTTTCTTGATTTTCCTTTATGCTTCTTTTAATCCCAGTTAGTGGTCCCAAAAGTGGCCTAATATTGTGATTGGGACTGACAGAGTTATGGAAATGGATGAGAACTGTTTGAAAGGTGACCTTTTAGAGCGGGACTCCCAGGACCCGCGGTCACAATACAGCTGCCTCAGCTCTTTAGTTCCTGTCTCCGTGTGTCACGTCAAAATATCTCCCCCTCATCAAGAAAAAAGAAAAACTACCCCCCCCCCTATCCCCCAAAGCAGTCTCAGGGAAATATCAACCATTATCACACCTGAGGTCCCTCTATTCTGATAACATCTGATAGCTAGTGCTACATGCTAATCACACCCTCCCTTTCTAATAGGTGATGCTAATGCTAACTAAGACCCAGAAGCATTATAGTGTGTATTGGTTCCACATGTTAAGGCCAATCAGACCAAGAGATTACTCCATTACTCAAAACGCTGATTACCCTATGGATGCTAATGTTGCATACACATGTCATTATACAGTGGTTTATTTCCAGAAGGTGTTGAAATATATATGGACTGTAATACTGGGCTGGCCGTGACTAGCAAGTCTCAGTGATGTTATTGAGACACTCAGAGGTGAGCGTGTGTGTGTGTGTGTGCGTGCATGCGTGCGTGTGTGTGTGTGCGTGCGTGTGTGTGTGTATGTATGTGTGTGTGTGTGTGTGAGAGAGCGAGGGAGCCGAAGTAGAGTAATACAGTTATGCTGCCAGTGTTGTTTTAATGTAGACATTACTATGGGAGAAGGCAGGCTAACTCATGCTATAAACCCCAGATCCAGCCGAGACATATCGCAGGGAACTGCAAACTGCAAATAGTCCCCTTTCAGAGTTTCTCATCGCTTGTTCCGTTCTGTAAAAACGCTTTGTAAGCAGGCTTAGTTTCAGAGTCCCTCCATCCATACATTTGATACGTTTTGGGAAAAACAAAACAGTGCCGTCGCCCCTGTACCAAACTGTCTGGGATTTTTTTTTTATATCTCATGAAATATGCATTTAGTACTCCGAGTTTGATGGTGTCAGGGAGAGGAAGGCGTGGTGAACTTGCAGTGTTTCAAGAAGATAGGCGTGTGGTTTTAAAACAGGAAAAGCACTTGCACATCTGAAGATAGGCCCATCTGCACTTTCACTCTCTCCTCTCTTTCCAAGGCATTTTCTGAAATGTATTTATCGCGGATCGAATGAACGGCACCAGCATTGACCGCAACAAGCGTCTATACTTTCAGAAACCAGTGAATAGGCCGGGATAGATTTACCTGTGTCAAGCTCTGGCGATGAACTAGTCAGGTCCCAATGGACGCCTCTAAATACTGTAGATGTACTACAGTCAATTTGTGCGCTTCCTAAATAGCACCCTATTCCCTATCTTGTGCACTACTTTTGACTAGAGCCCTATGGACCCTGGTGAAAAGTAGTGCACTGTATTGGTCTTTCTATAAATAAAGGGGCCAATGTCTGACATCTGGGTCAACATTTCAAAATGGTTTGATATACATTTCATATTGAGGGAATAGGGTTCAATTTAGGACACTGTCTGTGTTTACTTCAGTGTCATCAAAACCTTTTAAAGGGGCAATAGAGTTGTGTCTTGGCTTCTTCTTCTGAAGGGTAACTTGGCTCCTAAAGCGTTCAACTCTCTGACCTCTCACAGTAACGTGACAAGCAAGGTCAGTTAGCATGTGTGAAATATCTGGCCTGTGACAGCACATGTGAATCATGACCAGGAATGTCATGTAAACGAGGAGTTCGGCCAGAGAGGAAAAATAACCTGATTTTGAAAGACGCCCTCTGTCATGAGATAGCATCGCGTTGGTCTCACTCACATGCGCCTGGACTGAGCTAGAGGGGTCAAGGGTCTGTGGGAGCAGACCTGTATGCTTTACAGAGTCTAGAGTCTATGAAAATAACAGGTGAAAACCCTCTGGCTAGCCAGCCATATTCACCAGCCACTGAACACAGCCTGTCAGGGCTTTTAGTCAGTAAGTGGATCTGATCTGTGTATGGTTGTGTGTGTTTAGCCTCACTATAAGCACTCTCTCTCAGTGTGTGTGTGTGTGTGTTTGTGTGTGCGTGTGTGTGTGTGTAGCCCCACCATAGGGACACAGCTTAAGACTCAACCTGGAGCATTAGCAAGAGAAAACAGGCGTAGTGTTTCCCTCCCCAAACCACAGATGAATGACATCACCTCGAGCGCATACCTGCAATTGATTAAACTGCTGTTAAGCGGTGTTCTAAAGTGACTCCAGCTATCTGTTTTCATGCAGCCAAGGACCGTACGATTTGAATTATTGCTCGTTTTTGATACGTCGGACTCGGGCCAATAGTCTTTAATGGAATTCTGTTCTTCTATCGTCTGTTACTATACTACAACATTCTGGTGTTTGTGTTCTGGATTTTCAAACATAATATGCCCAAAGTGTACAAAACCACTTTTTTTTACCACTCACTTTTCTTATTTGACACACTTATTTGAGAAAGAGACCCTCACTAAGGGGAAAATGAAACAGAAACTTCATACATTGCCTTTTAAAGGAATGAAATATGGTGTTTCCTGGCTTGGTAGGTAGAAATGCACACACACACACACACACACACACACACACACACACACACACACACACACACACACACACACACACACACACACACACACACACACACACACACACACACACACACACACACACACACACACACATACACACCCAGGCAGTCAGGGCCCCACTAGGTGGTCCTGGAGGAGGCCTGTTGGCTCCTAAGTATCACTGACATGTGTTATTATTACCCAATAACATCATTATTCCTGGAGGAAAGAAAGAGAAATGTTCCCATTACGTTGCAATGTGGTCTTAATCATTTGATTTAATTTAATACCTGTTACTGTATTACAGATTACTAAAATGTTCGCTGGGAGTTGAGTTGAGAGCTGGGCGTTGAGAGTTAAGAGCTGGTCGTGGAGAGTTGAGAGCTGGTCGTGGAGAGTTGAGAGCTGGGCGTGGAGAGTTGAGAGCTGGGCGTGGAGAGTTGAGAGCTGGGCGTGGAAAGTTGAGAGCTGGGCGTGGAGAGTTGAGAGCTGGGCGTTGAGAGTTGCGAGACAATTGACGAGATTCAACGTTTTTTTTGGGCTTCTTGAAGGAATTTATTAGTTTAGGTACCAGATCTGTTTGTGCGATCATTCCACCCCTTCTTGTATGCCAAGCAAGAGTGGCAAGGAGTGGAATAATAGCACAAACCGATCTGGGACCAGGCTATAAATTTAACAGATTCTCTTCCTTTTTGCTTTGAATCTTTCTTTACAGAGCAGTGTTTCATTACAGTTTTTCTGCTCAGCGGTTCATCATGTTTCCCATCATGTGTGAAGATGTTCAGCATCGTCACAAACACTTTGGTTTCAGAGGCTCACTGGCCATGCAGTTCTAAACACTGCTTAGTTATGTCACTTTGGTTTCAGAGGCTCACTGGCCATGCAGTTCTAAACACTGCTTAGTTATGTCACTTTGGTTTCAGAGGCTCACTGGCCATGCAGTTCTAAACACTGCTTAGTTAAATCACTTTGGTTTCAGAGGCTCACTGGCCATGCAGTTCTAAACACTGCTTAGTTATATCACTTTGGTTTCAGAAGCTCACTGGCCATGCAGTTCTAAACACTGCTTAGTTATATCACTTTGGTTTCAGAGGCTCTCTGGCCATGCAGTTCTAAACACTGCTTAGTTATATCACTTTGGTTTCAGAGGCTCACTGGCCATGCAGTTCTAAACACTGCTTAGTTATATCACTTTGGTTTCAGAGGCTCACTGGCCATGCAGTTCTAAACACTGCTTAGTTAAATCACTTTGGTTTCAGAGGCTCACTGGCCATGCAGTTCTAAACACTGCTTAATTAAATCACTTTGGTTTCAGAGGCTCACTGGCCATGCAGTTCTAAACACTGCTTAGTTATGTCACTTTGGTTTCAGAGGCTCACTGGCCATGCAGTTCTAAACACTGCTTAGTTATATCACTTTGGTTTCAGAGGCTCACTGGCCATGCAGTTCTAAACACTGCTTAGTTATATCACTTTGGTTTCAGAGGCTCACTGGCCATGCAGTTCTAAACACTGCTTAGTTATATCACTTTGGTTTCAGAGGCTCACTGGCCATGCAGTTCTAAACACTGCTTAGTTATATCACTTTGGTTTCAGAGGCTCACTGGCCATGCACTTCTAAACACTGCTTAGTTATATCACTTTGGTTTCAGAGGCTCACTGGCCATGCAGTTCTAAACACTGCTTAGTTAAATCACTTTGGTTTCAGAGGCTCACTGGCCATGCAGTTCTAAACACTGCTTAGTTATATCACTTTGGTTTCAGAGGCTCACTGGCCATGCAGTTCTAAACACTGCTTAGTTAAATCACTTTAGTTTCAGAGGCTCACTGGCCATGCAGTTCTAAACACTGCTTAGTTAAATCACTTTGGTTTCAGAGGCTCACTGGCCATGCAGTTCTAAACACTGCTTAGTTATATCACTTTGGTTTCAGAGGCTCACTGGCCATGCAGTTCTAAACACTGCTTAGTTAAATCACTTTGGTTTCAGAGGCTCACTGGCCATGCAGTTCTAAACACTGCTTAGTTATGTCACTTTGGTTTCAGAGGCTCACTGGCCATGCAGTTCTAAACACTGCTTAGTTAAATCACTTTGGTTTCAGAGGCTCACTGGCCATGCAGTTCTAAACACTGCTTAGTTAAATCACTTTGGTTTCAGAGGCTCACTGGCCATGCAGTTCTAAACACTGCTTAGTTAAATCACTTTGGTTTCAGAGGCTCACTGGCCATGCAGTTCTTAACACTGCTTAGTTATATCACTTTGGTTTCAAGCTGTAGTCTGGGATTGGTACATCTGTTTTTGGATATGTAAATGAAGGGCATATAGCTGTTTATTCTTGGAGAATACAACTTAGTTCAGAATTTGCTATTTTATGTATGTGAGAGTGGTTACATCCATCAGCTGTTTACCAAACTAAGTGTCAGCTTATTTTTTTATTTTATCACCGACTGCTCCTTTAAGCAGCTGTCCGTCTATGCTGTTCTCAACACTCCTTAGTTACTGTCGTTATGTAGAGAAGCACATCGGGCACATAATGTTTCCGGGATGTTTCCAGGAGAGATACAGACTATATCTGTCATCACCACTTTGAAGAGGATGGATGGAAGCCCAGGCCATTTAGCACAATCAACATAGCCTCTCTTGGTGTATCATTTTTCCAAGCACATACTTTACACAGAGGCCTACTGAGAACTCACATTATACTCTAATTACTCTCAATTATACTGCAGTACAGCGTAGACTGACATACTTTACACAGAGGCCTACTGAGAACTCACATTATACTCTAATTACTCTCAATTATACTGCAGTACAGCGTAGAATGACATACTTTACACAGAGGCCTACTGAGAACTCACATTATACTCTAATTACTCTCAATTATACTGCAGTACAGCGTAGACTGACATACTTTACACAGAGGCCTACTGAGAACTCACATTATACTCTAATTACTCTCAATTATACTGCAGTACAGCGTAGACTGACATACTTTACACAGAGGCCTACTGAGAACTCACATTATACTCTAATTACTCTCAATTATACTGCAGTACAGCGTAGACTGACATACTTTACACAGAGGCCTACTGAGAACTCACATTATACTCTAATTACTCTCAATTATACTGCAGTACAGCGTAGACTGACATACTTTACACAGAGGCCTACTGAGAACTCACATTATACTCTCATTACTCTCAATTATACTGCAGTACAGCGTAGACTGATTCAAATCGGATGTTTTCCAAGGATGAGAACGGTGACGCAAAATATTGATCAAACATATAATTGTCGTGTGTGTGTGTGTGTGTGTGTGTGTGTGTGTGTCCATAACCCCTTCTTCAGTTGAGGGAAGAGGGCAACAGAGGATGAGGGGATGAGCGTACAGTATGATAGGAGAAGGGGAGTGTTTCCTTAGTTCATTTCCTGTGTTTAGTCTGGCTGGGCGCTCAGCACATCCCCACATCCCAGGCAGCAGAAGCACGCTTTCATTTCCTCCATCCCAAGCATCCCTCCTTCCAACCCTCCCTCCATCCTGAAGTATGAATTACATTAGCAGGACTCTTTTTTGAAAATCTGCTGAGGTGTGTGTGTGTGTGTGTGTGTGTGTGTGCTTGGCGTGTAACAAATGTTACAATCTCAAAGTCTACAGCTGTGAATAAGTAAATCCCCTACACATTATACAGTACATGTAAAGCTTGAATCCACTTGTTTAACCCATACCCCTCCATCAGTCTCTTTCTATGGAGGCTGCCCTGGGTGAAGGAGGTAATCCTGGTATCCTGGGTAAAGTCAATGAGGTGATCCTGGTATCCTGGGTAAAGTCAATGAGGTGATCCTGGTATCCTGGGTAAAGTCAAGGAGGTGATCCTGGTATCCTGGGTAAAGTCAAGGAGGTAATCCTGGTATCCTAGGTAAAGTCAAGGAGGTAATCCTGGTATCCTGGGTAAAGTCAATGAGGTGATCCTGATATCCTAGGTAAAGTCAAGGAGGTAATCCTGGTATCCTGGGTAAAGTCAAGGAGGTAATCCTGGTATCCTGGGTAAAGTCAATGAGGTGATCCTGGTATCCTGGGTAAAGTCAAGGAGGTAATCCTGGTATCCTGGGTAAAGTCAATGAGGTGATCCTGGTATGCTGGGTAAAGTCAAGGTAATCCTGGTATCCTGGGTAAAGTCAAGGAGGTAATCCTGGTATCCTACGTAAAGTCAATGAGGTGATCCTGGTATCCTGGGTAAAGTCAAGGAGGTAATCCTGGTATCCTGGGTAAAGTCAATGAGGTGATCCTGGTATCCTGGGTAAAGTCAAGGAGGTGATCCTGGTATCCTGGGTAAAGTCAAGGAGGTGATCCTGGTATCCTGGGTAAAGTCAAGGAGGAGATCCTGGTATCCTGGGTAAAGTCAAGGAGGTAATCCTGGTATCCTGGGTAAAGTCAAGGAGGTGATCCTGGTATCCTGGGTAAAGTCAAGGAGGAGATCCTGGTATCCTGGGTAAAGGAAATCAACACAGGAAGACTGGGATTGGTACATCTTAACTAAGACAGAGTGGTGGAAAAAAGGAATAGTATTTGAATGGGAACTAAAATAGAAGCTCTGTCTCCCTCTATCATACTGAGGTCACAGAGTAGGACAGAGGAGGTGACGTGTCTCATCTCCCATCAATAATTGTCTAAAGACAAGAGGGAGGATCACAGTAACCTAGACAGTATACTAGAGAGAATAGAAGAGAATGGGGGAGGGAGGGAGGGGATCACAGTAACCTAGACAGTATACTAGAGAGAATAGAAGAGAATGGGGGAAGGAGGGAGGGGGGAGAGAGGGAGGGGTACAGTATTAATCATTGGGCCTTGTTCCCTCACCTCCCTCCCTATAAATGGCACACAGCTAGAGACTCTCTCGCACCAAGCAGGACATGTCTGGAGAGATGAGGTCAGGCCTGAAATATATGGTGGCCTATTGTTGAAGTGATGGAGCTAGAGGGAAATAAAGTGAAGGAATTCATCACCGTAGATAACCTCTCTCGAGACATGCCACAGCACACCTAGTAATAATGTCCTACAGTAAACCAACTGTACAGCCCACCTAGTATCAATGTTTATAATGTCCTACAGTAAACCAACAGTACTGCCCACCTAGTATCAATATTTATAATGTCCTACAGTAAACCAACAGTACAGCCCACCTAGTATCAATGTTTATAATGTCCTACAGTAAACCAACTGTACAGCCCACCTAGTATCAATGTTTATAATGTCCTACAGTAAACCAACAGTACAGCCCACCTAGTATCAATGTTTATAATGTCCTACAGTAAACCAACTGTACAGCCCACCTAGTATCAATGTTTATAATGTCCTACAGTAAACCAACAGTACTGCCAACCTAGTATCAATGTGTATAATGTCCTACAGTAAACCAACAGTACAGCCCACCTAGTATCAATGTTTATAATGTCCTACAGTAAACCAACAGTACAGCCCACCTAGTATCAATGTATATAATGTCCTACAGTAAACCAACTGTACAGCCCACCTAGTATCAATGTTTATAATGTCCTACAGTAAACCAACAGTACACACCTATCATTGCTTATCTTAAGGCCATTGGACATACAAGAGTAAGCTGTGGACCCATTAGTTATAGTGCTGATGGACGGTGTACGTTTTCCACTTCATTGTTTTTCTTATTTGTGTGGAGGTGTAGTAAACAGCATAGACGTAGTATGGATCATATCAATGGTGAAATTGGTACTAGGTTGACGTTCAGGTGTCATTTCTGAGTACACTTGTACAGCAAAGTACACCTCTAAATGTGTTTCCAGTATTATCTGGAAGGCTGTTGTGTTGTGTCTTACATTAACATGTACAGTACAGGATATACACATTAACATGTACAGTACAGGATATACACTTTAACATGTACAGTACAGGATATACACTTTAACATGTACAGTACAGGATATACCCTTTAACATGTACAGTACAGGATATACACATTAACATGTACAGTACAGGATATACACTTCAACATGTACAGTACAGGATATACACTTTAACATGTACAGGATATACACTTTAACATGTACACTACAGGATATACACTTTAACATGTACAGTACAGGATATACACATTAACATGTACAGTACAGGATATACACACTAACATGTACAGTACAGGATATACACTTCAACATGTACAGTACAGGATATACACTTTAACATGTACAGGATATACACTTTAACATGTACAGTACAGGATATACACATTAACATGTACAGTACAGGATATACACTTCAACATGTACAGTACAGGATATACACTTTAACATGTACAGGATATACACTTTAAAATGTACAGTACAGGATATACACTTTAACATGTACAGTACAGGATATACACTTTAACATGTACAGGATATACACTTTAACATGTACAGTACAGGATATACACTTTAGCATGTACAGTACAGGATATACACATTAACATGTACAGTACAGGATATACACTTTAACATGTACAGTACAGGATATACACTTTAACATGTACAGTACAGGATATACACTTTAACATGTACAGTACAGGATATACACATTAACATGTACAGTACAGGATATACACTTCAACACGTACAGTACAGGATATACACTTTAACATGTACAGGATATACACTTTAACATGTACACTACAGGATATACACTTTAACATGTACACTACAGGATTTACACATTAACATGTACAGTACAGGATATACACTTTAACATGTACAGTACAGGATATACACCTTAACATGTACAGTACATTATATACACTTTAACATGTACAGTACAGGATATACACTTTAACATGTACAGTACAGGATATACACATTAACATGTACAGTACAGGATATACACTTTAACATGTACAGTACAGGATATACACTTTAACATGTACAGTACAGGATATACACTTTAACATGTGCAGGACATACACTTTAACATGTACAGGATATACACTTTAACATGTACAGTACAGGATATACACTTTAACATGTACAGGATATACACTTTAACATGTACAGTACAGGATATGCACTTTAACATGTACAGGACATACACCTTAACATGTACAGGATATACACTTTAACATGTACAGGACATACACCTTAACATGTACAGTACAGGATATACACTTTACCATGTACAGTACAGGACATACACATTAACATGTACAGTACAGGATATACACTTTAACATGTACAGTACAGGATATACACTTTAACATGTACAGTACAGGATATACACTTTAACATGTACAGTACAGGATATACACATTAACATGTACAGTACAGGACATACACCTTAACATGTACAGGATATACACTTTAACATGTACAGGACATACACCTTAACATGTACAGTACAGGATATGCACTTTAACATGTACAGTACAGGATATGCACTTTAACATGTACAGGATATACACCTTAACATGTACAGGATATACACTTTAACATGTACAGGACATACACCTTAACATGTACAGTACAGGATATGCACTTTAACATGTACAGTACAGGACATACACTTTAACATGTACAGTACAGGATATACACATTAGCATGTACAGTACAGGATATACACTTTAATATGTACAGTACAGGATATACACTTTAACATGTACAGTACAGGATATACACTTTAACATGTACAGGATATACACTTTAACATGTACAGGACATACACTTTAACATGTACAGTACAGGATATACACTTTAACATGTACAGTACAGGATATACACTTTAACATGTACAGTACAGGATATACACTTTAACATGTACAGTACAGGATATACACTTTAACATGTACAGTACAGGATATACACTTTAACATGTACAGTACAGGACATACACTTTAAAGTACATGTTAAAGTGTATATCCTGCATGTGCAGCGCTCCATCTGGCCTGCATTAGTGTGTGCATGGGCCGTGTGAAATGCTCATCTGGCTAGCACTGTGTGTGTGTGTGTGTGTGTGTGTGTGTGTGTGTGTGTGTGTGTGTGTGTGTGTGTGTGTGTGTGTGTGTGTGTGTGTGTGTGCCTGTGCCTGTGCATGCGTGTGTGTTGTTCGTGTGCATGTGTGGGTGCCCTAGTTGGGAGTTGGCTGGAGAAGAGGGGACCCTGAAGCCCAGAGGGATGGACAGAGTGGTGGAGTGAGAGAGAGGTGTGGTGGAGAGAGCGAGGGTGAGAGAGCAGCCTGGTCACTAGAAAGGCACATTGATTTCGGATGTTTGAAAAGGTCCTGAGGACGTCCATACGTGCCACCCTCTGCGCTCACCAAAACAACAATACATTCTGCGCTCACCAAAACAACGATACATACCACCCTCTGCGCACACCAAAACAACGATACATACCACCCTCTGCGCTCACCAAAACAACAATACATACCACCCTCTGCGCTCACCAAAACAATGATACATACCACCCTCTGCGCACACCAAAACAACAATGCATACCACCCTCTGCGCTCACCAAAACAACAATACATACCACCCTCTGCGCTCACCAAAACAACGATACATACCACCCTCTGCGCTCACCAAAACAACAATACATACCACCCTCTGCGCTCACCAAAACAACGATACATACCACCCTCTGCGCTCACCAAAACAACAATACATACCACCCTCTGCGCACACCAAAACAACAATACATACCACCCTCTGCGCTCACCAAAACAACGATACATACCACCCTCTGCGCACACCAAAACAACGATACATACCACACTCTGCGCACACCAAAACAACGATACATACCACCCTCTGCGCACACCAAAACAACAATACATACCACCCTCTGCGCTCACCAAAACAACAATACATACCACCCTCTGCGCACACCAAAACAACAATGCATACCACCCTCTGCGCTCACCAAAACAACGATACATACCACCCTCTGCGCACACCAAAACAACGATACATACCACCCTCTGCGCACACCAAAACAACGATACATACCACCCTCTGCGCACACCAAAACAATGATACATACCACCCTCTGCGCTCACCAAAACAACGATACATACCACCCTCTGCGCTCACCAAAACAACGATACATACCACCCTCTGCGCACACCAAAACAACGATACATACCACCCTCTGCGCTCACCAAAACAACGATACATACCACCCTCTGCGCTCACCAAAACACCACTGGGCTCAAACTCACCACACTCAGAGCCAGAGCATGCTGCTTAGACAGCTGCATCACAGCGGTCCACAATGCTCTTGTAAGCACGGAGAGTACTTGATGACACTATATAAATGGAGACAGTGCATTTTTAAAAATGCTTTCGTTTTATGCTTTCCCCAAACCATAGCCCTAAACTTAACCACTCTGAATGCAAACTAGTTGTTTATGTTTAAACCCTGTAACCACAATGAATTAATGGGTCAAAATCAAAAATCTACGTTAATCCAATTACGTCAAATCCCGAAGTGAAACTATGAGATCAGGTTGCAGCGAGATATAGATAGGGAGGGTTGAGGGTGAGGGAAAGAGAGCGAGGTGATGAAGATAGATGGACAGAAATAGGGAGCGTGTGTGTGTGTGTGTGTGTGTGTGTGTGTGTGAGAGAGAGAGAGAGAGAGAGAGAGAGAGAGAGAGAGCGAGCGAGCGCCCGGGCAGGCTGTTGACATTGACTTGTCCTAACACTTCACCAGTCATGTGAAAGATGCTCCTGCAGGAGGGAAAGAGAGGAGGAGGGCAGACTCACTGCCTCACAGCTACAAATACACCGTCATTCTGTGTGTGTCATGTGCATTTAGCTGTGTATACTGTACCATTACCTACTGCACTATACATGTGTCTAATGTCTGGTCATGTGTTTGTAACAGTATGTATATACTTAGGCTACTTATTTGAGTGCATCTGATCTACCTTTCTGAAAATACAGGCCGAGGTCTTTGCCCTGTGACCTATGGTCAGTAACTCCATTCTGGGCAGGCGTGAAGCCGTGCCTCTCGCTGTGTCTCTGCCCCTGTCTGGGGCCCCAGAGGTCTTGTGCCAAGCTGTAGGCAGCTCTGCTCCATCCCTGGATCTGGGCAGCCCCAGAGGCACAGCTTCTGGGATCAGTGATGGCACACGTGTCACTTCCACATGTCAGTGTGTGTCTCTCTGTCCGTCTGCCCGTCTGTTCCTCAGTTTGACTTATCTCTTATTCTCTGGTGATGGGGAACGGGGAATAAATCTGCATTCTCTTGGTTGGAAAATCAGAAATGTCCCCCCAGGTGTGTGTGTGTGTGTGTGTTAATGTGTGGTAGTGAGGGAGGAACAAGGTGAGGGAGGGGGATAGAGAGATGAAGTGCTTTGATGATGTTGATGTGTCTTCTATCTCACAGTTGGTATGAATGATTTCTGTGTGATTGGACCGTATCTCAAACACCAGGGGTTCTTTATTCTACTTTCACACTTATGTATTTATCAATCTATCTCCTCTTTCAGCCAGAGCCCATCTATGTCTATTTACCGGCATTGCCCAGCGCTTTTTCTTGATTAGGCTGTTAGAATCAGTGGATGGACGTGTCCTTTTATTCTGAATAGTGTACGGAATGATTGATATCGGAGTGTACGGAATGATTGATATCCATAATTGTGAGGCTTTAGACCAGAGAGAGAGAACAATGTTACGGATAATGGCTTTTAATAGTGGTAACTTGTTGAGAATAGAGTGCTCTCTGAAAATACTAAATATGATTTGTTTGGTTTCTCAGAGCAATCGAGCAATAATTGAAATACTGGCACTGGCCTAGAAAGAAATAAACAAAGTTGACATAAGAATTCTGAAATGATTAACGCTAGATATGAATTCCGGATTTTGGGATACGTGCTGCAATATTCATTTTCTATCTGCGTTAGTTCCACTAGTTATGCTGGTGTTTTTAGTTTTGCTGTGAAATTATTCCACAATAGCAGTTAGCATTTGTATTACCGGGCTATAGTGTTTCCTTCCATCGTTCATTCACTATGTCATTAAACAGACAAAAACGGACTTCAAAGGTAAAGTGGGCATTGAATTAAATCCCCCAAATCAATGTGAAAAACATTGAACTAGCTTCAAACGTTTCAGATTGAGTGGGCCTGCTGTGAAAATGCTAACTGCTATGCCGCAGTTCTCCCCGTGGTTGGCAACACAGCCGTAGCAGCGCGATGTCCATTATGCCCTGCTTTCCAAAGACATGTCCTTTCTTCGGGTTTGTCCCTCAGATTAGTGTCAGCTAAATTAATAATACATAAAGAGAAAGACAAAAAGAGAAAACACTTTTATAACTCATAGCAAAAAGAATGACTTGAGTACGAGCTAACGGCTATATTGTATTGTACAGTCCTTACATTGCATCCTCTTGTATTCCTTGCTTCCCTAAATAGTTATTTTTTTAACAGAATAATGTCCAGTTGTCATTTTTTATAACAAATGATATTAAAAAAAAATGTGCGCAATAATGTCCTGCCTTTTAACCTATCACCTCGACACTGCAGGGTGGGGCTATTTTCAGTCCGGCCATTACTTTGAATCCAACCCGTGTTTAAACCTTTAAACCTGAAATGGGTCCTTTCAAGGCAAGACCATGTTTCGTATAAGGAGACGTGAGAGAGGTTGAGATGTTACAATCAAATGATGTCATGACCACTGCACCACGCTCACATGCACTAGCTCTCCACCACGCCGCCATGGCAACCAGAAACACATGGCATGCTTCCTTTGGTTTTGGTGCAAGGCAGTACCACCCTCCCACCGGCTTCCACTTCACTCCACCCAACCCCAACCAGGAAGGGAGTAGGGATATTGAGCTGTGCACGTCTATCTATGCACTCAGTCTGAGGTGAGGTATCAGACGAGGGCAACGAGAGCAAAGCTTGTTAAAAGTTCATCCCTTTTGCTTGGCTTGTAACAGGTTGTGTGTCTGGGTGTAGGTCTGTCTCAACAGGGTTTTTAGTTTCATGAGATTCAGTCAAATGTTTTTCAAATCAGGAAAAGACAGACACGGGTATGTGGACTCAGAGGTGGGGCTCAGTGGCAAAGCCAAACGGCAGTTACAACATAACTGTTTCAACTCTAACTTGACCCTTATTAAAATTATGACTCTCCCCCTGAGCTTGTCTGTCTGATTTTTACAGTTAAAAAGAAGAGGCAGAAGTTCTATTACTGGTAGAACAGGTGGACTGTCTGATATTTGGCTCTTTCCCAGGTCATTATATTGTGGAGAGAGGGTCAAAGAACAATGCTGGTTAAACCATATTTGGTCTTCTCAAAATGTGTGTTTGGTTTGGTTAGTTGCAAGAAATATTGGTCTCTATTAAATATTTGTGGGCTTTATACACTGAGTGTAAAAAACATTAGGAACACTTTCCTAATATTGAGTTGCACCCCCTTTTGCCCTCAGAACAGCCTCCTGTTGGGGCATGGACTCTACAAGGTGTCGAAAGCGTTCCACAGGGATGTTGGCCCACGTTGACCCCAATGCTTCCCACAGTTGTGTCAAGTTGGCTGGATGTCCTTTGGGTCGTGGACCATTCTTGATGCACACGGTTGAGCGTGTAAAAGCCAGCAGTGTTGCAGTTCTTGACACACTCAAACCGGTGCGCCTGGCACCTACTACCATACCCTACTAAAATGACACTTAAAGCCTTTGTGTTGCCCAATTTTTTTTATTTTACCTTTATTTAACTAGGCAAATCAGTTAAGAACAAATTCTTATTAACAATGACGGCCTACTCCGGCCAAACCTGGATGACGCTGGGACAGTTGTGCGCCGCCCTAAGGGACTCCCAAACACGGCCGGATGTGATGCAGCCAGGATTCGAACCAGGTACTGTAGTGACGCCTCTTGCACCGAGAGCCCCAATGGCACACATACACAATCCATGTCTCAAGGCTTAAACATCCTTCTTTAACCTGTCTCCTCCCCTTCATCTACACTGATTGAAGTGGATTTAACAAGTGACATCAATAAGGAATCCTACATTTCACCTGGATTCACCTGGTCAGTCTGTCATGGAAAGAGCAGGTGATCATTATGTTTTGTACAAAGGCTGTAAATTATGTGCATATTTTCAGTTTCAGTCAACTGTTTGACCCAGACATGACCTCCTGACATTTGACTATTAACATTGGTATCAAAGGCAAAGCAGAAGAACATGTGCAACCATGGGCTGCATCTGCATGTTGGCAGGAATAGAAAAACAGTCTGATTCTAGTCATTATTTTTACTTTCTAGTGGGGTGGCTGTTATGCTCTGTTTGTCCTCAGTTTCATCGTGTAATATTGCTGGAAAAAGTACACAATCGGTTATTACTGTACCTGGCACCAAATGGTACAGTACTGCTTGTTTGACGGAATTCCAAATCATTTTACCATGCCATCTCTAAGCAGGCCTAATTATGGCAACCTACTTATACAAATATGTGACCGTAAAATAAAACAACAAAATGATGCATTTCTTAACATGTCATAACAACTGATGTCGGCTGCAAGCTGCTCTGTACTAAACAAATAACACTACGCCTATACACCATCCTCTCCTAATCGAAGCCCTAAATCCATTATCTGAGTGTGCAGCCTAATCAGTACCAACGCAGACATCTTCATCTGCTTCGAGATCCGTCGAGGAGTCATTTATCACACCGCGACGCAACTCATGGATGCCCCTTAAATTATTATCATATAGTGCTAGATATACATACTGATTGGACGCAGCAGGGGGAACACTGGGTCTTTACATCGACTGACTGCGAGAAGGGGGAGAAGGCTCCATCGCGCGCAGGACAACAATATCTATGTAGACCCGGAGACCTCTCCGTTCTTTTGAAAATACAAAATAGCCACCTTGCTTGTACCGTTGACGGTCGGAAGAGTGTGAGAGAGTGCCTTTCTTTTGCTCGTTTTGTTTACGTCAAGGGGACTGAAGTTTACGGAGGCAGTGGTTCTCTCGGCGCAAATAGGCTACAACAATCGTAACTCGATCTCCCCCCGTTTTGTGTCGTTTGTGGTTGGTAGGGTCCTCAGTAGTTACACATGTGTGGTTGTCACTGCTGGACGGTGTCATGCTCGTATCCTCTGCTTCTTGCACTGCGCTGTCCTCTTCTGTTGAGTGATCAGACAGTCTTCACTGTTGTTCCCGGGCAGTGAATACCTGTCAACACCCCGTCGGCGACATTGGTATGTTTTATATTTCCATTGAGCTACGGGACTATCCTATCGTTTTGAAATAGCTGGAGTGAGAGTTGTGTTTGCCAGAACCTTTGTTTTACCACCGACTATTCCATTCAGAAAACAGCGACGAATTCCCTAGAAGTTGGAGCATCGTTTGGTGAAGTTTTGACCCTCCGGTACTGAACAACAATGGGATTCTAATCGGACAAATCCACACCAGGTAGGGCCCTAAACTGTACTGTCCTGTTGTAATTTATTTATTTTAATATTGTCCAAATGATAAACACATTTATTAGGCGGGTATTGGTATGGCTAGTGTTTACTTCCTGTGAGAGTTGTTGATAAATTACGCGCCGTCCGTGTTTTACAAGCGCTTGACATGAGAGGTGCCATAGAAAAATCCCATTTAATATTTTGAGGTACCGTTCGTAGCGTCTATGTCTGTTGTGTGTTGTGAAACTTCTGAACTACTTTTACCAGGATAAACTGGCGTATGTGCATGTTATTTGATTACGCGTTGTTGGACACATTACAATAGTTCACCTGGTATCTGCACACGTGCTTAAAATAAGCAACAATGTATATATATATAAATTGCCATTTGATTGCGTACAGCTGAAGGCCTACAGTAATTTTATGTTGTATTTAATCCATCCACACAACTATATGTCAGTTATTTAAAAAAAAATGTATTCAGTTCTCTGACATTGTTGCTATTTCGCAAATTTGGGAGACATTTCTGCCTATTATGAGTGCCATTGTTGTTGCTCATGTAGATGTATTTAGTCCTTTAATTGTTCTGCCAGTGTTCGTTTGTATCAGGTGCTCTTTGGCGACACGGGCACAGGTAGAAAATAATACATCGTTGTCTTCCTTCTCGACAAAGGCGACATATACATGATATGTCGCCCCACTGTGTTATTAATAGGCTGTATCATTACGGTTTTATCTAGGACCTTTCAAAACACATGACAGAACACTGTAAAGCTTTCAGTTTGTCATCATTTCTGGGCATACGGTGCTGGTTATCAATAACGTGTATTGGTTTATTATAAGGGACTGGCTTCGGGTCCTTAAAGCTGTAGCCTGACAGATTTATCCCCATATAAGTAGTTTTAGGGCTTTGTTCAATGTGTATCGCTGAAGCGTTACAGATTGCAGATATACATATAATTTACATTGAGCCAACATATGCCGCGTTTACCGTGAATGCAGTCTATGCGACCGCGGGAACATTGCCTTTCATTTTCAATTGCGCTATAAAGCGGCTCTTCAGCGTTACGGGTTGAATATAGACCCTAGTCTTTATCCAACGGGGATGCCAACAATGCGATATAATAGAATACGCTACCGGTATACCAAAATATTTGAAAAGCTTCCAGGTCACATACATTTTAAAAAGGACTATGAATCATGTCGTTGTCCCTTAGATAGATATGGTGCAGAGTGTGTAGTGTGTGATTTGGCTCACTTCTTTACCCTGTGCCCTTCTTTTCCCCGGAGGCACTGAACCTGGAGGTCCCTTTAGCCTACAGCAGAAATAAAATGTTCCGTAATTCGTTCGTTTTAATGTAACACCCAGGTTAGGCTATTTTAAGATATGGGGTGAAACATTGTTTAAGGGTTTATATTGGTTAAAGAAACAGCAGGCCTGTAACAATTATTTATTAGACAGTCAATAGATACTTTATTGAACATCAGAAACACCAGTTTAAATGTGTAATGCTATGAAACATTTTGTAGTTATTTCAGTACATAGGGACTGTTTTCAGTTTTTCTTAAAGGTCAGCGCTACCACTTTACAGTTGTAGATTATTTCATTGAAAAGGTGCATAAGGTTATGTTGCATCTTGTTCTCAGAATCAGCACACCACCGTTAGTCAGTAGCATTATTTATTTATTATTGACTGTATGTTTGTTTTACTCCATGTGTAACTTTGTGTTGTATGTGTCGAACTGCTTTGCTTTATCTTGGCCAGGTCGCAATTGTAAATGAGAACTTGTTCTCAACTGGCCTTCCTGGCTAAATAAAGGTGAAATAATTTTTCATATTTTTTAAAGTAGCAATAGAGGGACACACACACTAGTATTTTCCATTAAAACATTTCATATAATTCAACATAACATAATTCATTTTTTCGAAACATTGTAAAATTAGATTGCGCTCTTGTAAAAAAAAATAATAATAAAAAAAATTATAAACCATTTATAGTGGTTGACTCCAGTAGGTTCAGACCAGTGCCCTCTAAACAGCCTGGACATGGTGCAGACAGCCAGTGTAGGTAAAAAAGAGCCGAGGTATCTTCATGTTCTGTAATTGCGTCTGAAAAATGAGACTGAAGATAGAGAGAGGCCTGACGAAAGATTCCTGGATCCTCCTAAATAGGCTTTTGTTTAAACAGGGACTGGGTCTTATGGAGTTGAACCAGGCTATAATGTGGCACTGCATAGAGGGATTTGATACACAGTTAAACTATTATAGTTCAGTCTTGTGTGTTTCTCTGAGAGAGAAAGAGGCCAGATATTTGTTCTGCTCTGTTCAAGCTGTCTCTCATTTTTACTCAAGTATTATACATCTTTTGTGGTATTTTTACTCTATTTTCTCAAATGATTGTGCTCACTTTCATTGTGCGAGGAAGTTTTATATTCTTTTTGATAGCTTAACTTTAGTTTGTGACCAGCCGGTCTTCTGAGCAGGCACAGGGAGCCTGTCGGTCTTCTGAGCAGGCACAGGGAGCCTGTCGGTCTTCTGAGCAGGCACAGGGAGCCTGTCGGTCTTCTGAGCAGGCACAGGGAGCCTGCCGGTCTTCTGAGCAGGCACAGGGAGCCTGCCGGTCTTCTGAGCAGGCACAGGGAGCCTGCCGGTTTTCTGAGCAGGCACAGGGAGCCTGTCGGTCTTCTGAGCAGGCACAGGGTACCTGCCGGTCTTCTGAGCAGGCACAGGGAGCCTGTCGGTCTTCTGAGCAGGCACAGGGAGCCTGTCGGTCTTCTGAGCAGGCACAGGGAGCCTGCCGGTCTTCTGAGCAGGCACAGGGAGCCTGTTGGTCTTCTGAGCAGGCACAGGGAGCCTGTCGGTCTTCTGAGCAGGCACAGGGAGCCTGTCGGTCTTCTGAGCAGGCACAGGGAGCCTGCCGGTCTTCTGAGCAGGCACAGGGAGCCTGCCGGTCTTCTGAGCAGGCACAGGGCTGTTGTTGGGCAGACAACTGGGTTGTCGTACAGTGTAAACGCGTCTGTTTGGTTTAGTGTAGTCTACGTCCAGCCTACATAACGTTTGGCACTGGCATCCACATACAGTACTGCTATGCGTCCTCTAGATGCCTGCTGGATGTCATTTGATCCTGTGACCCTTCAGTTATATAACTGAAATTGTTGCAAAGGGGAACTAGGTAATCAAGAACCATAATGAAAGGTATTTAATTGCCTTTTAGTGAGGAAATTGCTGCATTTAAATTCGCACCCTAAACAATAACTTTTAAGACCACTATTTTGAAGGTAATAAGCAAACACCAAAAGTTAGTTTGTGAAAAACGAAAAATACATTTCTATTATTTAGGTCTAGATGTGAGGATCGGAACATGATGTATTTGGCACACCTTCATTGCAGAAGGTATTATCTTTATGAAACGCCCCTGGTAGGCCTAAATCAGACAAAGGTTTCTATCGCTGCGAAACAAATGCTTCCCGGGTGGGTGGAGGGTGGAGTGGGAAGGTGCGGGATGATGTGGGGTGGAGCGGGGTGAGGTGGGGTGGAGCGGGGTGAGGTGGGGTGGAGCGGGGTGAGATGGGATGGAGCAGGGTAAGGTTGAGTGAGACGGGATGGAGTGGGTGAGGTGGAGTGAGACGGAATGGAGCGGGGTGAAGTTGGGTGAGATGGGATGGAGCGGGTGAGGTGGAGTGAGACGGGATGGAGCAGGGTGAAGTTTGGTGAGATTGGATGGAGCGGGTTAGGTGGAGTGAGACGGGATGGAGCGGGTGAGGTGGAGTGAGACGGGATGGAGCGGGTGAGGTGGAGTGAGACGGGATGGAGCGGGTGAGGTGGAGTGAGACGGGTGAGGTGGAGTGAGGCGGGTGAGGTGGAGTGAGACAGGTGAGGTGGAGTGAGACGGGATGGAGAGGGTGAAGTTGGGTGAGATGGGATGGAGCGGGTGAGGTGGATTGAGACGGGATGGAGCAGGGTGAAGTTTGATGAGATGGGATGGAGCGGGTTAGGTGGAGTGAGACGGGATGGAGCGGGGTGAGGTTGGGTGAGATGGGATGGAGCAGGGTGAGGTTGAGTGAGACGGGATGGAGCGGGTGAGGTGGAGTGAGGCGGGATGGAGCGGGTGAGGTTGAGTGAGACGGGATGGAGCGGGTGAGGTTGAGTGAGACGGGATAGAGCAGGGTGAGGTGGAGTGAGACGGGATGGAGCGGGTGGAGTGAGACGGGATGAAGCGGGTGAGGTGGAGTGAGACGGGATGGAGCGGGTGAGGTGGAGTGAGACGGGATTGAGCGGGTGAGGTGGAGTGAGGCGGGATGGAGCGGGTGAGGTGGAGTGAGACGGGTGAGGTGGAGTGGAGCGGGTGAGGTGGAGTGGAGCGGGTGAGGTGGAGTGGAGCGGGGTGAGGTGGGGTGGAGCGGGTGAGGTGGGGTGGAGCGGGGTGAGGTGGAGTGAGACGGGATGGAGCGGGTGAGGTGGAGTGAGACGGGATTGAGCGGGTGAGGTGGAGTGAGGCGGGTGAGGTGGAGTGAGACGGGTGAGGTGGAGTGAGGCGAGTGAGGTGGAGTGGAGCGGGGTGAAGTTGGGTGAGATGGGATGGAGCGGGTGAGGTGGAGTGAGACGGGATGGAGCAGGGTGAAGTTTGGTGAGATTGGATGGAGCGGGTTAGGTGGAGTGAGACGGGATGGAGCGGGTGAGGTGGAGTGAGACGGGATGGAGCGGGTGAGGTGGAGTGAGACGGGATGGAGCGGGTGAGGTGGAGTGAGACGGGTGAGGTGGAGTGAGGCGGGTGAGGTGGAGTGAGACAGGTGAGGTGGAGTGAGACGGGATGGAGAGGGTGAAGTTGGGTGAGATGGGATGGAGCGGGTGAGGTGGATTGAGACGGGATGGAGCAGGGTGAAGTTTGATGAGATGGGATGGAGCGGGTTAGGTGGAGTGAGACGGGATGGAGCGGGGTGAGGTTGGGTGAGATGGGATGGAGCAGGGTGAGGTTGAGTGAGACGGGATGGAGCGGGTGAGGTGGAGTGAGGCGGGATGGAGCGGGTGAGGTTGAGTGAGACGGGATGGAGCGGGTGAGGTTGAGTGAGACGGGATAGAGCAGGGTGAGGTGGAGTGAGACGGGATGGAGCGGGTGGAGTGAGACGGGATGAAGCGGGTGAGGTGGAGTGAGACGGGATGGAGCGGGTGAGGTGGAGTGAGACGGGATTGAGCGGGTGAGGCGGGATGGAGCGGGTGAGGTGGAGTGAGACGGGTGAGGTGGAGTGGAGCGGGTGAGGTGGAGTGGAGCGGGTGAGGTGGAGTGGAGCGGGGTGAGGTGGGGTGGAGCGGGTGAGGTGGGGTGGAGCGGGGTGAGGTGGAGTGAGACGGGATGGAGCGGGTGAGGTGGAGTGAGACGGGATTGAGCGGGTGAGGTGGAGTGAGGCGGGTGAGGTGGAGTGAGACGGGTGAGGTGGAGTGAGGCGAGTGAGGTGGAGTGGAGCGGGGTGAGATGGGATGGAGCGGGTGAGGTGGGGTGGAGCGGGGTGAGATGGGATGGAGCGGGTGAGGTGGGGTGGAGCGGGGTGAGGTGGAGTGAGACGGGATGGAGCGGGTGAGGTGGAGTGAGACGGGATGGAGCCGGGTGGGGTGGAGTGGAGCGGGTCAAATTCATTTGAAGTGCAGTCGTAATCAATTTCTGACATAGTTCGGTGCACTAGGGGACGTCGATCTCCCATGTCCAAAAAAATCTGATTTTATTAGTTCACATTAACTCTCAGATGATTGATGGGATCACTTTGGATATCTGAGGTTTCATTTGTTACTCATACGTAGCCAGTGATTTAAAAAAAAAAAACCTCATGACAGGGCCTTTGGTGGCGGTTGTGCGGGGTACTTTGGAAGGAGAGAATGCATCATTTGTTACTATAATGATGTTAAAAAAAGTCCCGTTTGGCCGTCGTGATCCTCACTCTAAATCCATGCCCAGGTGTGACCGGTTGAAAGACGGTTGCCACTTGTCATTCTGATCGCATCAACAGTGTGTGTTCTTATTCAGGAGTCACCGTTACTTCCCTGTGTGCACCAGATGGTTTATTCTGTGTAAATATAGCCTCTAATTCATTTTTCAGTGACATATTGAAGTGTTAATTCTGTCAAATGTGCCTTTGCTTCATTAATACTATCAGATCAATGCCGTTTGAACAGAAGACCCAGTACTTCACCTCAGAGGCCAAACGATAGGGCAAGAGAGATACGTCGAGGCCTGTAGAAGAGAATGCCTCCTCTCCTTAGACAGATGGTGGCAGTGGTAAAGCAACCATGAAAACGGAAGCGAGGCCAAGGTAGAGCGACAGATGTAAAGAAGAGAAGGGAGTAAAGGAATAGCCACCAAGGGCATGCACAAGGCTGATTCACCAGCAGCTTGTTAAGTGTGGTGCGTGAGCAGTGCAGCAGAGGAGAGGAGCGGCGGCACCGAGCGCCACACTCTGCCTGGAATAGCGTGTTTCATTGGAGCAGGGCTCATTGCAGCCCAGCCATGCTGAAACGGGGGAGGGTCGAGGGTGAGGAGAGAGGGAGGGAGGAGGAGATGGGGTTAGAGGAGAGGCTCCCTTCCGCCACGGGCAAACAGTGCACACCAGCCCCAGCCAAGCTCCGAGCAGCTCCCAGCTCACTGAGTTGAGTGCACTTGTGAAGTGGTGGCGTGGTGGGACGAGGAAAGGGAAAGGGAGGACAGTTCCTCTGTCTGTCTGGGACTTTGTCAATCACAACATATCACAGGGAGAGATTGGAGAGGGGAAAGGTGAATGTTTGTGATTTATTTCATACACACGCGCCCCCCACCCACAAACACACACACAAACACTTCCTCCCCCACACACATAAAAACTCCCGACACATCCCCGCCTGCCGTCCCCCAACCCTCCCTCCCTCCCACTCTTCGAGGGAGGCGATTTGTTATGATAGCAGCATGTGAACCTTAATGAAAGGCAGCTGTGTGTGGGGATGTTATTCTGGCCCAGTGAACCCCCCCCCTCACACACACACTCCCCAATAAACCTGCTAAAACACTCAGGCTGTATTGATGCATTTATGTCTTGCTCTGTTGCGAGTCCGATGGCTGCTGATGCAATGAACACCACTGCAGAGAGTCAACGTATTATTAGAATGGAAACCTCTCTGTATGTTTCTGTAATGATACACACACACACACACACACACACACGCACACACACACACACACCCAGACCCTCTGTATGTTTTCGATTTTATTTTCCCTTTTTAAGAACATTTTAAGAACCCTCTCCACCTCTCTTTATAGAATGTGAAGTACTTCAAAGGGATTAACACACACACACACACACACACACACACACACACACACACACACACAAATACACACAAATACACACACACACATGAATACAAACACACACACACACACACACACACACACACACACACACACACACACACATACACATACACATACACATACACACACACTATTTAGAGTGGTTTTATTGGCTCTATCGTTTTTCCCCGTGTCGGACTCCAACCGCCTTCAGATTTATTTTGCCCTTCCTAACATCAGCCAATTGTCTTTCCCTATGAACCTCACTAAAATATTAATGGACTCCTCCCTTTCCAGGCACTACAGGCTATGATGGCATTCTGTCAGCGTCTAAAATTATGATGGATTGCTTTGTTGTTGTTGCCATCTCTGGTACATGTAGGCTCACTGTAAACACACATTGTTTCACAATATCTAAATATGTAGGATCATTTTTGGGGGCTCTGGTACATGTAGGCCCACTGTAAACTGGTTGTTTCACTGTGGATTTATGTGGTTGGTTGGACAATTATAGTTTGACAATAACTTTTATGTGTAAAATATGGTTCAAATGATGTTTCTTCCAGATGTTTGCCGAATCTCTTGTATTAGTTGGAACCATATGGTTTGATGTGAAATGAACATGTGGTCTGTGAACTGACAATGAATAGAGATCTGGAGGTGTGAATGTGTGTTTGGTGCGAAAAATAAAATATGTACTCTTTCCGTTGGCTCGACAATACTCAATCCCTCTCGCTCTGTGAATTTGATGGTGTTTGGAACACAACATCCTGGTTCTCCCTTGCAGAATGCCTGCTTTGGTGCTTACTAACAAAGTGTTGCAAAATGCTATTTTCAGGTAACAACCTGCTTAAAAATATTTAAAAACCCAATTTCATAATTCACTTTTTCAATACAAACTCATTGATGAAAAACCTGTAACATAATATTCAACATGTGATACAGCTCTTAAGACACTACTTATTGACATATTATGTCAGTGGACCATCCATGTACCTGTGATGGGGATGTAATGAAGTGTGCGTGAGTGTGTGTCTGGACGCCAGTGGGGGCAGGATGGGGCTGCCCCGAATCCGACCCCTGGATCATTTGTCCTGAACCTTCCCCGTTTTCCTTCCTCCACACAAGTCACGTCTCGCCTCCGGCTCCCCAAACGTCTCGCCTCCGGCTCCCCACACGTCTCACCGCCGGCTCCCCACACGTCTCACCTCCGGCTCCCCTAACGTCTCACCTCCGGTTCTCCACACATCTCACCTCCGGTTCTCCACACGTCTCACCTCCGGCTCCCCACACGTCTCACCTCCGGCTCTCCACACGTCTCACCTCCAGCTCTCCACATGTCTCACCTCCGGCTCTCCACACGTCTCACCTCCGACTCCCCACACATCTCACCTCCAGCTCCCAATACTTCCTCCAGCTGGGGAGACAATGTATGCATTGTGTGTCGCTCCACTGTGTGTGTGTGTGTGTGTGTGTGTGTCGCTCCACTGTGTGTGTGTCGCTCCACTGTGTGTGTGTCACTCCACTGTGTGTGTGTGTATCTCTCCACTGTGTGTGTGTCACTCCACTGTGTGTGTGTGTGTGTGTGTGTGTGTGTGTGTGTGTGTGTCACTCCACAGTGTGTGTGTGTATTGCTCCCCTGTGTGTGTGTGTATTGCTCCACTGTGTGTGTGTGTGTGTCACTCCACTGTGTGTGTGTGTGTCACTCCACTGTGTGTGTGTGTATCGCTCCACTGTGTGTGTGTATCACTCCACTGTGTGTGTGTGTGTGTGTGTGTGTGTGTGTCACTCCACAGTGTGTGTGTGTATTGCTCCACTGTGCGTGTGTGTATTGCTCCACTGTGTGTGTGTGTGTGTGTGTGTGTGTCACTCCACAGTGTGTGTGTATCTCTCCACTGTGTGTGTGTATTGCTCCACTGTGTGTGTCACTCCACTGTGTGTGTGTATTGCTCCACTGTGTGTGTGTGTGTCACTCCACTGTGTGTGTGTCACTCCACTGTGTGTGTGTGTCACTCCACTGTGTGTGTGTGTATTGCTCCACTGTGTGTGTGTGTGTGTGTGTGTGTGTGTCACTCCACAGTGTGTGTGTATCGCTCCACTGTGTGTGTGTGTGTATTGCTCCACTGTGTGTGTGTGTGTCACTCCACTGTGTGTGTGTATTGCTCCACTGTGTGTGTGTGTGTCACTTCACTGTGTGTGTGTATTGCTCCACTGTGTGTGTGTGTGTGTGTCACTCCACTGTGTGTGTGTGTCACTCCACTGTGTGTGTGTGTATTGCTCCACTGTGTGTGTGTGTGTGTGTGTGTGTGTGTGTGTGTCACTCCACTGTGTGTGTGTGTGTGTGTCACTCCACTGTGTGTGTGTGTGTGTGTCACTCCACTGTTTGTGTGTGTTTGTGTCCCACTGCTGCTCAGTTGCTTCAGGGTTGGTGATGAGTTGTGTCTGCCAAATGGGCCAACACACCGGTCTGGTCTCTTGGTTGTGTGTGCGTTCATGAGTATCATCCGTGAGATAGCGCGAGTTCCGCCATTATTAATTGACCCTCCAGCATCAAGCAGAAAATGTTCCATTCCCCAGCTGTTGCATTTATAAATCCCAATGATTAAAGATGTACGACATGTACATCCTTTACTGAAAGGTCTAGTGGTGTATCTCTCCCAAGTGTCTGAGATGTACAGTAAGATAAACAATAATCATAATTATAATAATAATTGAAAAATGTAAAGGAATTTCTTAGTTTTTTTGTGTTATGGTTGAAGTGATGTTTCTGTGTCAGCTTTGTCTGTGTTCTAAAGAACTGGTATGGCTTCGCTAGTATGGCTTTTTAGACCTCTCAATGATTGACTCCTGTATTTTCGTGACGGATGTTTCCTCATAGCACGGTATGTGAAGTGTGCTTTCCTCACACCGCCCTGCTCCTTTCGCTTACCATGCTCCCTCCGTAACCATTTCTGATTGGCTGCTGGTGTGCCGCCTGCCCAATGTTCCGTCAGGCGTGTAGGGTACGTCAGCTCAACACCATGTGCCCTAGCCCCTATTCTGCCGTACCTGTTTAAAATGTGGGCGCTGCTCGTTCACAGAGGAACCCGGCTGAGCAACTTGTGTACAGTCACAGGAGTACTGTACTGAATATGAGTAGCCTACAGTCTTGGCAATACTGTATATGAAAAAACTGTGTGAGTGACTGATTAAAAAACGCTTTGGACAAGAGCTCAGCTTGAAGGTAATGTAGTGATTATTCTCTCTGTAATTTGAATGTAATGTCTTAGTTTCAGACACCAGATAGACCGCACGTACTTTGATATATGGTGTTGTTGATTTGAATGTGTTCAGGTAGGCTAGAAGAATTGACCTATAATACCGTATTTAAAAATAGGCCGGAGAAATTCCTCTGACATTCAGTTATTGAAAATGGCGATTTCCCTTTCAGCACGGCTGATATTACAGTAGTCTTGTGGAGACCTGATGCCTTGAAGCGTAGCTTCTTTTATTTATGCCTGCTTTTAATCTCTCTGAACTCTGACCTTTTCCTTTTCACAGCAGATATGTGTTTGACCTGTGTGATTTCTTCTGCGCTGTGTTTTGTATGACCGCTGCAGTAAATAAACGGTTGGTCATGAACACATATGAACCGCGTTTCCCCCCATGGCGTTCTTACGGTCGGGGGGGTGGGGGGGGGGGGGGGTAGTTCACAGAACGGTGAAGCAGACGTGTTTCTCGGTGAAGCAGTCTTGATCAAGCTATCATTCTTCTCTTTTCTTTGTGGCTGAGCCTGGGACTGATTCAGCCATTCAGTTCAGTGAGAGCCAAGGCCGGAGCTGAGGCTAACCCACCCTCGCTTTTTGGAGAGAGATCAACATTCCTACAAAGTCCAGCTTTGTGACCAGAATGAGGTAGAGGCTGAGACTGAGACGCTGTAACCTCTTAAAGCCGAGCCCGCCAGCCAGCCAGGGACAGATATGTTCATTAAAGCGACAGCAGACTGGGGGGATTTCCCCCTCGCTTTCTCACACAGACACAGTCCCCCCCCCACCCCCCCCCCCCACACACACACACACACACACACACACACACACACACACACACACACACACACACAGAACCTATCCACTATCCAGACTACATGTTTCTAGTGATGGGCATACAGTTACTTATTGAAAAATAATATATTGTATCGTTTTTGCAATATTGCAATATTATTTTTGCCGTAGTCGGCTGTACCTGCACCACAATTACAGTATTTTTCCTTCATGACTTGTTCTCCATCTTCTTTTTAAATAGTGAACCAACGTGTTTTCAGCACTTTTATTTCCCCGACTGACAAAAACTTGTTTTCTCATAGTCTCTCGTCTCTCTGCAGCAGACATCTAGTGAGCAATACGTTTGAAACAGCGAACGGTAATACATTTCGTATCGGCGTCTAAGCATCCTGATAGTATTGTACCGTGAGATCCCTGACAATTCCAAGCCCTACATGTTTCCTCAAGTGCTCCTTCCCTGTTGTTGTTATAACGACCGACCACTACAGTTGAGCCAAAGTGATCATGGCAGGTGTAATTAGAGGATGTCTCCCAAATGGCACCCTATTCCCTATGTAGAGCACTACTTTTCACTATCGGGCCCACAGGAGTGCACTACTGTGTATAGGTGCTAGGGTGCCATTTGGGACCTAGAGAGAAGGATGTGGTCCTTTGCTCTCGTTGAGAATAAGTTGTTTATATATCTTCTTGGATTGGGTTGTTTTTTTTAGCAATTACAGAGAAAATGGTTTTGAAAAGATTTATTTCGCAATTGTGTTTTGACTAGATTTGTGTGGTTAGGCAACATTTCAATTGTTTTGCTCAGCTGTTTTGGAGAGTGTGCATGGATTAAATGAATGAATCCGTTTTTATAAATAAAATAAAAAAACACATATCTCTGTTGCAATCTTTGTTTTACAATTTGTAGTCTGCGGTAATTTATATTCGTTATTATTATTGAGAGAACTCCAGAACTGTTTATATGGGTTCACATGAGCCCAGGTTTGTTAATGGCAATGGTAGCCATTTTTGGAGAGCTTTCATTTACGTGTGTTTGACTTCGGGTTTATGGGCGCTTTCAGTTGGAATTCAACATCCCACACATTTTATCCGTTTGGAATTTTCTGCAGCACCACAAAGATATAGAATTGCACCCTTCCTCAAGTCTAGATGGGGTGAATTGGCACGCAGGTATCATTTTATGTCTGTGGCCAATGGTTTGGAAATGGGAATGAGGCTTTGCTCCTGATTGATCATAGGCAAATCAAATGTCACCTGGCTCGGAGTGGTGTGCGGCTCAAGTACTGAATTTGGCAAGGAGATTCTGCTGCTGTCGGTGAAAGAGGATGTGTGTGTGTGTGTGTGTGTGTGTGTGTGTGTGTGTGTGTGTGTGTGTGTGTGTGTGTGTGTGTGTGTGTGTGTGTGTGTGTGTGTGTGTGTGTGTGTGTGTGTGTGTGTGTGTGTGTGTGTGTGTGTGTGTGTGTGTGTGTGTGTGTGTGTGTGTGTGTGTGTGGATAAGAAGGGAAATAGAAAACGAAACGAACGACACTTGAAAGAAATAATGAAGGTTATTGAAATGGTTGTGTAATACATCTTGCATATTGAGCCTCGCTACTTGTTAAATTGACAGGCCCTAACCAGAAACACATTTGCCTGATGGATGATTTGGTGCCGTCTAATGGCTACAAGCACTTGAAAAATGAAAACATCGACCCATCCGCTCCTCAAGTTTTCCATAGTCTTAATGAGAACGAGTGGTAAGGAAAGAGAGAAAGAGGTGAAGGGGTGAAATGAAAAAACAAACTGGCAGCTAGGCCACCTCTCATCTAGGCTAACTCTGGTAGCTAGACCACCTCTCAGCTAAGCTAACTCTGGTAGCTAGGCCACCTCTCAGCTAGGCTAACTCTGGTAGCTAGGCCACCTCTCATCTAGGCTAACTCTGGTAGCTAGGCCACCTATCATCTAGGCTAACTCTGGTAGCTAGGCCACCTCTCAGCTAAGCTAACTCTGGTAGCTAGGCCACCTCTCATCTAGGCTAACTCTGGTAGCTAGGCCACCTCTCAGCTAAGCTAACTCTGGTAGCTAGGCCACCTCTCATCTAGGCTAACTCTGGTAGCTAGGCCACCTCTCAGCTAAGCTAACTCTGGTAGCTAGGCCACCTCTCAGCTAGGCTAACTCTGGTAGCTAGGCCACCTCTCAGCTAAGCTAACTCTGGTAGCTAGGCTACATGTGTGTTTCAGTTCAATTTGAAATGTTGGACAGGTCTCCCAGTGGTATACTATAATAACACATGGTTGGGAAGGTGTATTTTTCAAAACCATACCTTCTTATCCCACCAATTCAGATGGAAAATATGAAAAATGCACCTTCCCCAACCATGTGTTATTATATTATACCACTGGAAGACCTGTATGGTTTTTGTTACAGACCCAAGTAATTGTATATATTGTCTCAATGTTCATTTGAACAACAAAATTGCCAACAAACAAAAAAATCCACCAATTTCTATTAATTTGATGGTGGCTTTGGGCGTTTAGGCTAGATACGAGGTAAGGGAGGGGAAATCATTTGGAAGGATATGACCCTTAAGTTTGATAATAAACACACTTTTTTTGTCTTTTAAAATACATTTAGAAGTGACTTTCCTAAAACAGAAAATGTTGTCTATGCAGAACCATATGGGAATTAGTTTTAAAGCCCACTGCTAGTTCCATTCCCCCAAAAAAGTTTTTATCAAACAATGGCTCCAAATCCCCTGGAATTGACTGTGTTGGTTTTGCTGAACATTTTCTCTGTGTGTTCACGGTGGTTTTAATCTCGATGTCAAACACTTTGATAAAGCTGGGGTGTGTCCTTGATTGGTCATAGCTTTTCGGAGGTTGTCTAGTGTGGGACATGTCACACATTCGACAGACACATATCCTACAGTAGATTGTGGTTTACACCTTGTAATAGTCCTGGGCCTATATTTGCTTTGAGATGTCCTTCTAGAATATTCTACAGTGTGTCTTAAGACATTATTATAGACCTAGGCTTATTCATTTTGATATCTCCCATTCTGTGGCCTTTACTTAATGCCATTCCCTGTAGAATGAATGCCTGACTGTTCTTATTGCCACATGTATCTTCCAGGTGATTGGCTCGGAGCAGAGGAGGGATCAGTTGATTGGCTCGGAGCAGCAGTGGACAGATTGAGTGAGTGTGAACGGCATAATGGTGTTTATGGAGAGATAGGCGATATGAGAGGGAGAAAGAGATGTTGAGAGAGGGAAGTAGGCAGAGAGGGGGAGATAGGTGATATGCAGAGAGAGAAAGAGAAAGCGATGTTGAGAGAGGGAAGTAGGGAGAGAGAGAGAGAGAGAGAGAGAGATAGGTGATATGCAGAGAGAGACAGCTAGGGAGAGGGTGTTGAGAGAGAGAGGGTGAGTAAGAGCTCCCGACCGACATGTGAGGAGGCCAGGCTGAATGTCACACACCTCGCCCCCTCTGTCTCGCCCACCTCTCAACCCGGCTGCACACATGACATGATGCGTTCGTGCCACCCTGTTAATTAACCTGTAATATCTCAGAGCAGAGCCCAGTACCACAGTCTGTTCTCTCTCTACACAGCTCTATGTCTCTATTTATCTCTCTCCATCGCTCTTGCTCCCTTTCTCTCTCGTGCCATCTCTCTATTTCTCTCTCTCCATCGATACCCCCCTCCTCCCGCCTCACCTGTCCATCTTCCCGTCTTGGCCCACTACTTTGGCTGAGGCCACTGGGAAAGCAGTAATGGCAGCTGCTGCGTCATATCAGGTGTGTGTTCGTGTGTGTGTATGTAATTGTGTGTGTGTGCTTGTCTCTAAAGTGTATGTTGTGTGTGGCGGTGTGCATTGCCAACCTACCAGAGTCTAGTTTTTGTCTGCCCAAATTACCCCTGGTAGAGGTGTCATGGCAACTTCCTGTACAACCATTATCCCAGCATGCTCTCCATTACCTGCTCCAAAGTATGCTGCACACACACACTTTTCCCTACTCAAAGTCAAGCCAAGAGAGGGTGATGACTGTGTAACCCCCCCCCCCACCGAAAGACCAATCACGGTGGGAGATAATTTGATCTGGCAGGCGTCAGGCAGAGAGAGGAGAGGAAGTACAAACTGCATCACGGTGGCTAGTGGTCGCTCCCGCTCATCATGGCTACCGGCTGAGCGAACGGAAGTGAAGGACAATGTTTTTTTATTTTATTATTGGCATGCCACAGATTTGCATTCTCCCACAAAGTGTATTCCAATGCAATTAAGACTGCGAGATGGAGGTGGTGCTGCAGGCTAGGTCAAGTGGTGTGTGTGTCTGACTCGTGTGTGTGTGTGTGTGCGTGCGTGTGTGTGTACCTCCAGTGATGTGGTGTCCACCTGTCCAGCGTCGCCTGCTGCTCAGAGACAGTTTGACTTTGTCCTCCTCTAGAAGGGTACAGTAGGGGATTGGCTGTCAACTGTCAATATCATCTGGTCTACTTTCTTCTAAAACGGTCTAGTCTGTGGATTTAATTAAGCAAGACATTTTTCATGTTTCATCATCTTTACGTAGATGGGTTGTTGTTTTTTATACAGCATCACAGGGGTATTACCTCATGGCTTTTCTTATAGCTGTGTGTGTGCACGTGTGTGTTCTCTGAATGTCACTGTAGCTGATAGTCTGCCTTGGCCTGTAAGGCTTCAGTGGGGTGGAAACATTGGGACTCTGCTCTCTCACAGAGGAGGGCCGTGTGGCTCGGTAGCTTTCAACACCATTTCATCATTAAGTGTCTCTTCCTCTGGGTCCAAGCATCTCGTCACTCTCTAGTCTCTCCAGACCTTCTTGGCTCATGCATGGATTCCTCTTCTCTCTTCTCTTCCCAGGCCTCGTTGACTGAGTCCCAAATTTCATCCTATTCCCTACATAGTGCACTACTTTTGGCCCTATAGGCTCTGGGCAAAAGTAGGTCTCACTGTTGACATGGTGACAGCAGATGCATAAGCTACAGGTGCTGGTTCTCTCTCTGTCTCTCTGTCTCTCTCTCTCTCTCTCTCTCTCTCTCTCTCTCTCTGTCTCTGTCTCTGTCTCTGTCTCTGTCTCTGTCTCTGTCTCTGTCTCTGTCTCTGTCTCTGTCTCTCTCTCGCTCTGTATCTGTCTCTGTCTCTGTCTCTGTCTCTGTCTCTGTCTCTGTCTCTCTCTCTCTCTCTCTCTGTCTCTGTCTCTGTCTCTGTCTCTCTCTCTGTCTCTGTCTCTGTCTCTCTCTCTCTCTCTCTCTCTCTCTCTCGCTCTGTCTCTCTCTATCTCTCTCTCTGTCTCTCTCTCTGTCTCTGTCTCTCTATCTCTCTCTCTGTCTCTCTCTCTGTCTCTGTCTCTCGCTCTGTCTCTCTCTCTCTATCTCTCTGTCTCTCTCTCTCTCTCTCTCGCTCTCGCTCTCTCTTTCGGGTATTTCTGGAGAGAAAGAGAAAATAAATAACCCCCGTTGACTTTTCCTAAGTGTCCAAAACCGTCACTAATTCCACAGAAGAGTATATGATTATTGTTCATTTTCTTCCACACTTCTAAATTGCCCATAAATGAAGTGTTACCACCCATGGTGAGGAAGACAAGGTTTTAGTGACGTCTGTAAAGTAGAAAGTTACTCCTGTAAAAGGTTCAGATATAGCCTGATTTAAATACTGCAGTAATCAGTACCAATGGTAAGTATTTCCTGTACTTGTTGTGGTTTGAACTGCCCCTGAGCCAAGTCACATTTTTCTGTGACTTAAATTGATCTGGCTCATTATTTTTGAAAATACTACTAATTTGAAAAAGTGGAAGAGAAAGAAACATGTTTTATTTATTTAAGTGGCCCTGCCTCTAGGTACATTTGAACTAAGGGTTATTACAGCCCTTCTGTAAATACAGGTGCGATTTTGTTCTAACCAAAACCCTCATCTGAAGTTTCCCTCAATATTATATGTCCTACTTCTTGCTCTTTGTTTTGTCTTCCCTCTCAATGACCTTTTGATTGGAGACCGTAACGTTGGGTAGCAACCAAACCCACCGTGCAGATGATGTATGTTGTTGTCTCTTGTACCGTGAAAGAGTCCCACGGCGCTTTAAAATAGTGTTGAC
>NC_092165.1:13664364-13681864 GCF_045791955.1 Oncorhynchus clarkii lewisi
GCTGTGCTGAGAAGGGAAGCAAACGAGGCAAAATGACAGTCAAGGGAGGGCGGTGAGGAGAGAGGGACAGGTTGAGGGATAGAGAAGAGAATGAAGAAAGGGACAGGCTGAGGGATAGAGAAGAGAAGGAAAAGAGGGACAGGCTGAGGGATAGAGAAGAGAAGGAAGAGAGGGACAGGCTGAGGGATAGAGAAGAGAAGGAAGAGAGGGACAGGCTGAGGGATAGAGAAGAGAAGGAAGAGAGGGACAGGCTGAGGGATAGAGAAGAGAAGGAAGAGAGGGACAGGCTGAGGGATAGAGAAGAGAAGGAAGAGAGGGACAGGCTGAGGGATAGAGAAGAGAAGGAAAAGAGAGACAGGCTGAGGGATAGAGAAGAGAAGGAAGAGAGGGACAGGCTGAGGGATAGAGAAGAGAAGGAAAAGAGAGACAGGCTGAGGGATAGAGAAGAGAAGGAAAAGAGGGACAGGCTGAGGGATAGAGAAGAGAAGGAAAAGAGGGACAGGCTGAGGGATAGAGAAGAGAAGGAAAATAGGGACAGGCTGAGGGATAGAGAAGAGAAGGAAAAGAGAGACAGGCTGAGGGATAGAGAAGAGAAGGAAAAGAGGGACAGGCTGAGGGATAGAGAAGAGAAGGAAAAGAGGGACAGGCTGAGGGATAGAGAAGAGAAGGAAAAGAGGGACAGGCTGAGGGATAGAGAAGAGAAGGAAAAGAGGGACAGGCTGAGGGATAGAGAAGAGAAGGAAGAGAGGGACAGGCTGAGGGATAGAGAAGAGAAGGAAGAGAGGGACAGGCTGAGGGATAGAGAAGAGAAGGAAAAGAGAGACAGGCTGAGGGATAGAGAAGAGAAGGAAAAGAGGGACAGGCTGAGGGATAGAGAAGATAAGGAAAAGAGGGACAGGCTGAGGGATAGAGAAGAGAAGGAAAAGAGAGACAGGCTGAGGGATAGAGAAGAGAAGGAAAAGAGGGACAGGCTGAGGGATAGAGAAGAGAAGGAAAAGAGGGACAGGCTGAGGGATAGAGAATAGAAGGAAAAGAGAGACAGGCTGAGGGATAGAGAAGAGAAGGAAAAGAGAGACAGGCTGAGGGATAGAGAAGAGAAGGAAAAGAGAGACAGGCTGAGGGATAGAGAAGAGAAGGAAAAGAGGGACAGGCTGAGGGATAGAGAAGATAAGGAAAAGAGGGACAGGCTGAGGGATAGAGAAGAGAAGGAAGAGAGGGACAGGCTGAGGGATAGAGAAGAGAAGGAAGAGAGGGACAGGCTGAGGGATAGAGAAGAGAAGGAAGAGAGGGACAGGCTGAGGGATAGAGAAGAGAAGGAAAAGAGAGACATGCTGAGGGATAGAGAAGAGAAGGAAAAGAGAGACAGGCTGAGGGATAGAGAAGAGAAGGAAAAGAGGGACAGGCTGAGGGATAGAGAAGAGAAGGAAGAGAGGGACAGGCTGAGGGATAGAGAAGAGAAGGAAAAGAGGGACAGGCTGAGGGATAGAGAAGAGAAGGAAAAGAGAGACAGGCTGAGGGATAGAGAAGAGAAGGAAAAGAGAGACAGGCTGAGGGATAGAGAAGAGAAGGAAAAGAGAGACAGGCTGAGGGATAGAGAAGAGAAGGAAAAGAGAGACAGGCTGAGGGATAGAGAAGAGAAGGAAGAGAGGGATGGCTGAAGGATAGAGAAGAGAAGGAAAAGAGAGACAGGCTGAGGGATAGAGAAGAGAAGGAAAAGAGGGACAGGCTGAGGGATAGAGAAGAGAAGGAAAAGAGAGACAGGCTGAGGGATAGAGAAGAGAAGGAAAAGAGAGACAGGCTGAGGGATAGAGAAGAGAAGGAAAAGAGGGACAGGCTGAGGGATAGAGAAGAGAAGGAAAAGAGGGACAGGCTGAGGGATAGAGAAGAGAAGGAAAAGAGGGACAGGCTGAGGGATAGAGAAGAGAAGGAAAAGAGGGACAGGCTGAGGGATAGAGAAGAGAAGGAAAAGAGGGACAGGCTGAGGGATAGAGAAGAGAAGGAAAAGAGGGACAGGCTGAGGGATAGAGAAGAGAAGGAAAAGAGGGACAGGCTGAGGGATAGAGAAGAGAAGGAAAAGAGGGACAGGCTGAGGGATAGAGAAGAGAAGGAAGAGAGGGACAGGCTGAGGGATAGAGAAGATAAGGAAAAGAGGGACAGGCTGAGGGATAGAGAAGAGAAGGAAAAGAGAGACAGGCTGAGGGATAGAGAAGAGAAGGATGAGAGGGATGGCTGAAGGAGGGCGTAGTGACTGAGTAGAATATGTAGAGCGAGAAAGAGAAGGCAAGAGGGAATAAAAAGTGAGAGAGCCCTATAGAGAAACAAATAGAGGTGCGTGCATATCTATGTGAGTGTGAGAAAGCGAGTGGAGGTTTGAATGAAGCTGAGAATAGGACTTGCTGACAGCTTTTCTGTCATTTCATCTCACCATCTGGAGGAAAATAAAAGTAATTTGAAGTGGTCTGGAGAAATAAAAGTAGAACCCGACCGAAGCGGCTCTTCTAGGAACATTGATATTCTGGAATGTTGAGAGTGGAGTGGCCCAGCCGTGGAACACCCAGCCGGCCCACTCAAGGCTGAGAGCCCCTTTGGGACGACACAAAAGATTCAACCTGTGTTGCAACAAGGTGATTTAAAAAAACTGTTCATCTTGTTGATTGCGTTCTCTATAGATATTTACCCAGACGAGATGTGGCGGCTGTACTTTACAATGGTCTTTGTGCCTGCTTTGTCCTGGGAAAGGTGTTTACTTACACTGCTGGTCGAACAAGTTGAAATTGAAGTAAAAGTTGCCTTAACAGATCCAGAATCAGATTACCCTTCCCCAAATCCTAACCGTAACCATTAGGGGAATGAAAATATAGCGTACCCAAGACCAAGGCTATGGGCAACTTAATCCCTTCAATATTCTTCTTGCGCTTGCAACCAGATTAGACACAAATAATTAATTGGCTCTTCAATATGAGAGATTAGTGTAATTGCTTTCAATAGAAAATAAATGGAAGTGATATACATCACATTTGTAGCTTCTTCTCTAACAATAAAGTCCTAGTGATGAGTGAGTTGAAGAAACAATACCTATTATGAGGAGCGTAATTAAGCAATAAGGTTCGAGGAGGTGTGGTATATGGCCATTATACCACGGCTAAGGGCAGCTCTTAGACATGAGATGACGAGCGGAGTGCCTGAATACAGCCCTTAGCTGTGATATATTGTCCATACACCACAAACCCCTGAGGTGCCTTACTGCTATAATAAACTGGTTACCATCATAAACCCCTGAGGTGCCTTACTGCTATAATAAACTGGTTACCATCATAAACCCCTGAGGTGCCTTACTGCTATAATAAACTGGTTACCATCATAAACCCCTGAGGTGCCTTACTGCTATAATAAACTGGTTACCATCATAAACCCCTGAGGTGCCTTACTGCTATAATAAACTGGTTACCATCATAAACCCCTGAGGTGCCTTACTGCTATAATAAACTGGTTACCATCATAAATAAAACAGTAAACAAGTATTTTTGCATCATATATTGTCTGATATCCATACAGCTGACATGCTGTTTCAGCCAACCAGCATCCAGTACCCAAGCTACCCGGTTTATAATTACAGAACAGATCAGACCTCGTTGTTGAAAATAACTGTTTTTTTCAATTACTGGTGTCGTGGACTGTAGTTGTGAAAACAGAAACGTAGCACGCCATACAGCGCTCACACACACACACACACACACACACACACACACACAGTTCAAAGAGCCTCCTAATTAGATGCAAAGTAATTAATAGTAAAAAGTCTCATTAGAATATTGTTTTGTAATTATAATACCGTTAATCGGCCGCAGTTGACGAACGTCAGGCCCGCTAATTGATGACTAAGATGCTCTGTGTAGTGGAAACTAAGAGGGTAGCTAGAACTATGCCTATATTTAATATGGGTCGAAGATGGACCTCATGTCAAGAGTTAGCATCCTAATCACATAGCCATTAGGATGGAATGACTAATGTCTCCCCTCTGCTATAGTCCTCTTATGGTAAATTGTATATCCCTAATGCAGTGTCACCCTGATTATTTGTGGGCTTATTTAGCCTGCCCTACAACTGATTGGACTTTGGCTCACATGGGTACTTGTCTGTTGCACGTGAAAATTGGGATTTTGCGGAAGTCGAGTCACAATACCTCTTCAAATATGTCAATTCAGTGCATATTCCTCTCCCTGTCTGGTCATATTCTGTCTATCTTCCATCCTCTTTCTGGATTAAGTGAGGACCGCCAGACCCCTCTTCCCCTCTCCTCCCTCTAGTTGCCCTTCCCCTTGCCCTTGCCCGGTCTGTAGCTCTCTAACCCCCGTTGGCACTGTGTGGGAGGGTGGCTTGGCGCGGGGCGGCGCAGCAGCAACCCTGTGATGCCAGCCTTGCTTAATGGGGGCCCGGGTAGGAGACTGACGTGACAGACGACGGGGTTCTGTTCCTTAACGACGCTGCACCGCGGCACATCTCGCCCCAGAAGACCCTAAACGGCCTGGTACTCCTGCGGCTTTCTGTCTCAATCCCTGGGATTAATTACCGGCACTATTTATAGTGGGGAGGGGGTGGGGGTATAAATGAAATACTTTAAAAGACTGGGGAAGAGGGAGACTATAAATGAGAGAGAGAGAGAGAGAGAGAGAGAGAGAGAGAGAGAGAGAGAGAGAGAGAGAGAGAGAGAGAGAGAGAGAGAGAGAGAGAGAGAGAGACAGAGACAGAGACAGAGACAGAGACAGAGACAGAGACAGAGACAGAGACAGACAGACAGACAGACAGACAGACAGACAGACAGACAGACAGACAGACAGACAGACAGACAGACAGAGAGCAGCATCTACTGTCAACAGTGAGACCTACTTTTGCCCAGAGCCTATAGGGCCAAAAGTAGTGCACAATGTAGGGAATAGGATGACATTTGGGACTCAGTTTAACCCAACCCCTCTGAATCAGAGAGGTGCAGGCAGCTGCCTTAAACAATGTCCACATCATCAGCACCTGGGGAACAGTGGGTTAACTGCCTTGCTCAGGGGAAGAATGAAGTTTTATCTTGTCAGCTCAGGGATTTGATCCAGCAACCTTTCGGTTACAGACCCAACACTCCTACTTACCAGGCTACATGCTCTTTCCATGACATAGACTGACCAGGTGAACACTTATTGATGTCACCTGTTTGACCGGTTGGTGTGTCAAGAACTGCAACGCTGCTGGGTTTTTCACACTTAACCGTTTCCCGTGTGTATAATGGTCCACCAGCCAAAGGACATCCAGCCAACTTCACACAACTGTGGGAAGCATTGGAGTCAACATGGGCCGGCATCCTTGTGGAACGCAATATTAGGAAGGTGCCCTTAATGTTTTGTACACTCAGTGTAGATATTAATCACTAAGGTGATCAAAGCCCACTATTTTAACTTTCAGCATCGGTAAAAATATGATGGGTTGAAATAAAATGGATGTAATCTCCTGCCCGTGACAACAGTTTGTGAGCAGTTTGCATGATTGACTGGGTAAGTAGGTTGACAGAGGCATCTAATGTTGAAGTGGACATTTTCTTAGCCAGTTCATTGGCCATGTTTATTGTCCTGTTTGGCACACTGAGGGACCAACGTCTCTGCTCGTTTTCACTCTATAAATAATGTCATCTGGGACCGATTTCAAGCCAAGGAGCCAGGCGTGTGTGTTCTCTGGACATTCATTGACATGACTCGATGGGGGAACGTGCCAGAGAGGAACAGGACAAGCAGCAGGACAGGAGGACAGGAGCACTGGAGGACAGGAGGACAGGAGCACTGGAGGACAGGAGGACAGGAGCACTGGAGGCCTGAGTTGTGTACTGTCACCTGTTTCTGGGTTTGGCACTCTGATGAAAGTTATTCCTCCATCTTGGAGAGACAATGATTAACAAGCCTCCAATCCACTCTTGGTCCCCCCCCCCTTTCCATTCCCTCTCTACTCCATCCTCCATCCTCCACCATTTCAACCCTGTGGAACTGTGAATTCTGAAGAGCGGAGGGAAGGAACTCCTTGACGATATGAGAAGCGGAGAAGCGGAGCCACTCTGAGCCTTTCACTGTGGAGGATGAGAAGGACTCTCTGGAGTGGCCCAGCCTGGGGACAGTGGAGTGTCCTGTCTGCTCTGCAGCCTGTTTTGGTTCTAGAATGACCCTCCATTGTTTGGAACTCCTCTTTGTTCTCTGCTTTGAGTGTGGGAGGGAGGTTAGCGTTTCGGCTCGTAACATTGGGCTCTGGGGTTCTTTCTCTCCCTATCTCTCCTTCTTCCCCCCATCTCTCTCTCTCCCTCTCTCTCTGACCCTCCCTATTTCTCTTTCCTTCTCTCCTGAGCTCTCGTTTGTGAGTCCCAGATTGTTGATAAGTGCTCTCTTTGCCTGCTAAACCCAGCTTTGGTTCCCAGAGTGGGCTGTTTTCTACTGTGTGGTGGTGGTGGGGGGCCTGGGCCCCTTTCACTCCTTCATATTGTTTGCATCCTAAATGGCACCCTATTCCCTATTTAGTGCACTACTTTTGACCAGAGATAGGGCTCTGATAAAAATAATTGTGGGCTAATAGGGAGTAGGGTGCCATTTGGGACCCAGGGTTGAGCCTTTCCCCTGGTGGTCCTTGGGTAGCCAGGTGTCTGGGATTGTCTCCAGCTCTCTCGTTGGGCTGCACTAACAAGCTCCCTAAGCCCCGAAGAGAAGAAAGCTCTCTCTCTTGTTTCTCCCCACTCTCAGCCCATTTCTCATTTCCATAATGGTTGTTTCATTAGGGTCCACCCCCGGAGCACACAGCATGCTAGGAGTTCTGGAAGTGGAAAACCTCTCTGATAGGTTAACGACCATTGAGAACAATGTTTTCTCAAAAGCCCTTTTTTTGGGCGTTGTTGTCGGTTGGTCCTGGTAATTTGAATTTACATCTGAAGTTTTGTTCTCGGTCCAGACCCTGGGAAACTTGGCCGTTTTATGGGCTTTTTACCAGCGCTTTACCTTTGATCCTTTCTTGTTAGTTAACGATGAAAGCGTGGGGTTTTGGGTTTGGCCATAAAGTATAATGGGGAAAGTTGTCTTTGTGAACGCTGTTTACCGGGAAGCTCGACGTCGACCGACAACACTCATTTGTTCTGAGATCCATTAAAAACCTGAAGAAACAAATTGTTTGGCGTGCGATTCGTAGAGGGAGAATCACTGATGGCGTCGCTGTTATTGCCTCAAATATCAATCCGTTTCTGTTTACTGAAATGGATGATTTTCAGAGCACAAGTAGCAGCTATCCATCGACCATTATCCCTAATGTGAAGTTGCCAGTAGACACTGTCTGCGTGCCAAATGGCACACTATTCCCTATGTACAGTAGTGCACTACTTTTGACCAAGGCTCATAGGGCCATTTGGGACACAGGCACTCTCTCTCCGTTCTCAGTAGTTTGTGCTCATTTACCCAGAATGCACTTTGTCAGACAGCAGGACACTCTTGTTTCTCAAGATGGCATCCAAGAAAATGAATTAGCCCCTAATGGGTTATGTCATTTAATGCAAATTACTTTTTACTCCACAAAGGATCGCGTAGATCGTCTTCCCCTCATCTCTCCATTGGATGGCTTAACGCTTGGTGTCATTTGCCCTCTCGTTGACACCATTACCGTTTGCCTTCTCCAATATTCCAGTGTCAGATTTCTCTCTCTTTTTTCAACCTCGTTGGTCTTTTCGGCTGCGGCATTGTGAATGTGTCAGATGAAGCCATCTATGTCAAGATATTTATCTCCCAAGCAGGTCCCCGGGCCTCTCTGCCTTGCTTCCTTATTTCTGGCCACACGTCAGTCACCCTGTCGACTTTCTCCATTACCAATACCGCCAGCTAGCAAAATGACTTTGATAGAGTTTTGATTTGTTTCTTTCCCCTCCCCACCCCTCCCCAAGCCACCCCTCGATGTACCTACTGTATTCATCCCTGGGAACCTGCCCCGCAATGACCATCCCAATCAACACTTCCTGTCGTTCCACCGTTCCGTTGAGTGTTATCCCGTCTCCAGAAACAGTGGTCTCACACTGCCATCCTGATGACTTTGTTTTGGAGGCAAATGATACCTCTGTGTCACGCTGCTTTCTTCATCTTTTACCAGCCTGTGTGACACATCCCAAACAAGCCTGACACAAAACAGAGGGGACATAACCTTGTGTTTGTTTTTGAAAATAGCCATGGCTCTTTGAACTCACTACGACTGAAGTGTTTCAAAGTCACGTCGGAATTTGTGACTTGAGCAAATGAAACACGCAAATTACTCAAGTAAGACATGAAGCGTAGCACAGAGTACAAACACACACGGGGAGATTGTTGTTCATGTCGTTCTGTGGGGCTGGTTCAGAGAGGGATATATCTCTATCAGTGCCTACTGGGCTGTGTTAACGAGAGTGAAAACACAGGGAAACGGGGATTGTACTACCTCAACTTGTCCAATAAGAGGCATTCATTGTCATTTTCCCGTTTCAAAACGTTCTGGTACAGCCCTACTGAATACAACCACAGTTGGAGAGGCCCCCCTCTCTTTCCCATGGTGGAGCAGGTAGTGAGAGCAGGGCAGCCTGGGATGTCAGTTGTTGGGGGTCTCAGATGGAACATGACATAAGGCAGGTTTTCAGGACTTCACTGCGGATGCGACAACGGCCTGCCAAAAGCACGATTTCAGTTTTTAGTTTTTTGCCGGCATCAGTTCCTCTTTTTTTTTTTACACCATTTTTCCTCTTGGCTTTCGGTCCCTCTTGATCTAATAACGGAATAGTTGGATGGACTACCAGTGTAGTTGGAATGTTGTTCCTCTCTTCCCTCCAAATGGGGTTAATAGAAGGCTCAAAAGTAGAAAAGAATCAGCAAACGATTGATGCTGTGTGTTCTAGCGAAGCTGACCAAGGTGTTTACACCTAATAATCACTCACTGAAATGTTTCAGTTATTTCCTCTTCCACTTAAGGGAGGTGTGTTTTGTGACCGCGATACCTGTCAAATATCACCTTTACCGACCTTACCCTTCGTTCCTCCTCTTCGGTTTGTCACCGGGCGACCGCCATTAAACCCTAACCTCTCTGTTTCTCTACTATCCTCCACCCGATGACATCATCATACAGATGGAACTCAGTTAATGTCATAATGCACTATGCTGCGTGCATCCTCTCTGCTCAGGCTGTTCCAGATGACATCATCATACAGATGGAACTCAGTTAATGTCATAATGCACTATGCTGCGTGCATCCTCTCTGCCCAGGCTGTTCCAGATGACATCATCATACAGATGGAACTCAGTTAATGTCATAATGCACTATGCTGCGTGCATCCTCTCTGCCCAGGCTGTTCCAGATGACATCATCATACAGATGGAACTCAGTTAATGTCATAATGCACTATGCTGCGTGCATCCTCTCTGCCCAGGCTGTTCCAGATGACATCATCATACAGATGGAACTCAGTTAATGTCATAATGCACTATGCTGCGTGCATCCTCTCTGCCCAGGCTGTTCCAGATGACATCATCATACAGATGGAACTCAGTTAATGTCATAATGCACTATGCTGCGTGCATCCTCTCTGCCCAGGCTGTTCCAGATGACATCATCATACAGATGGAACTCAGTTAATGTCATAATGCACTATGCTGCGTGCATCCTCTCTGCCCAGGCTGTTCCCGCCGCTGCGTCGGTCCTGTAATATGATATAAAAGGCCTAATTGGTCTCTGCTGTTTTTCGTGTTGCTTCTCCTCTTTCCACTGGATGTCAGTTGACAGACTAGCCATTACATCTCCGAGGGCCTGAATTAGCGGCATGTTGAACGGCCCTAACACAATTGAATCCTTTAATGATACCCCAGAGTGCAATGTTCCAGGATAATGATACTGGACATGCTTTATCTATTTACTATCGCAGAAACTCTCCAAATCAAACATATATATATATATATATATTTATGTCTCTCTCTCTCTCCCTCTCTCTGTCTCTCTCTCTCTCTGTCTCTCTCTCTCTGTCTCTCTCTCTCTCTCTCTCTCTCTGATAGGATTATGGGTTCTGATTTGTATCTTTTTATGTCCACTTACAGTACTGACAGAGTACATTAGACTGGAGGGGGTCATACAAGCATACCATGCAAGCAATACCACTGCTATTCTCTCTCTCTCTCTTCCTCTCTCGCTCTCTCTCTCTCTCTCCCGCCCTCTCTCCCCTTCCTCTTGCGCGCTCTCCCTCTCGATCTCTCGCCTCATCTATTTTAGCGTTTTTAGCAGAGAGTACAGTACAGCAGACAGCTCCGGTTTTATGTAGTTATAATGCACAGCCGTTTTGTGTGTTATCAATTTAGCATGTACTTATTGTGGCAGTTATCTGAGCCTCCAGTTCTTCTCTGCAGTGAGTAATGCCTCTCTTGACAGCAAACAGAATCTGTTGGCTAAATGGGAACAAGTGAGATTTAGTGTGTGTGTGTGTGTGTGTGTGTGTGTGTGTGTGTGTGTGTGTGTGTGTGTGTGTGTGTGTGTGTGTGTGTGTGTGTGTGTGTGTGTGTGTGTGTGTGTGTGCACGCTGCTACACCCGGTTGTTCTGAACTCTCCTGTATGTAGAACACCCAGTACTAGCAGAAAGGTCATTTCACTGTCAGCAATCAGATCAGCCAGTCTGTTGCTATTACCTTCGGTGGGTCTACCACCGTCTCAAATCAAATTGTATTTGTCACATGCGCCGAATACAACAAATGCTTACTTACAAGCCCTTAACCAACAAAGCAGTTCAAGAAATAGAGTTAAGAAAATATTTACTAAACAAACTGAAGTAAAAAATGCTATAAAAAGTAACACAATAATATAACAGTAACAAGGCTATATACAAGGGGGCACCGGTACCGAGTCAATGTGCGGGGGCACCGGTACCGAGTCAATGTGCGGGGGCACCGGTACCGAGTCAATGTGAGGGGGCACCGGTACCGAGTCAATGTGAGCGGGCACCGGTACCAAGTCAATGTGCGGGGGCACCGGTACCGAGTCAATGTGCGGGGGCACCGGTACCGAGTCAATGTGCGGGGGCACCGGTACCGAGTCAATGTGAGGGGGCACCGGTACCGAGTCAATGTGAGGGGGCACCGGTACCGAGTCAATGTGCGGGGGCACCGGTACCGAGTCAATGTGAGGGGGCACCGGTACCGAGTCAATGTGCGGGGGCACCGGTACCGAGTCAATGTGCGGGGGCACCGGTACCGAGTCAATGTGCGGGGGCACCGGTACCGAGTCAATGTGCGGGGGCACCGGTACCGAGTCAATGTGAGGGGGCACCGGTACCGAGTCAATGTGCGGGGGCACCGGTACCGAGTCAATGTGCGGGGGCACCGGTACCGAGTCAATGTGCGGGGGCACCGGTACCGAGTCAATGTGCGGGGGCACCGGTACCGAGTCAATGTGCGGGGGCACCGGTACCGAGTCAATGTGAGGGGGCACCGGTACCGAGTCAATGTGAGCGGGCACCGGTACCGAGTCAATGTGCGGGGGCACCGGTACCGAGTCAATGTGAGGGGGCACCGGTACCGAGTCAATGTGAGCGGGCACCGGTACCGAGTCAATGTGCGGGGGCACCGGTACCGAGTCAATGTGCGGGGGCACCGGTACCGAGTCAATGTGCGGGGGCACCGGTACCGAGTCAATGTGAGGGGGCACCGGTACCGAGTCAATGTGCGGGGGCACCGGTACCGAGTCAATGTGCGGGGGCACCGGTACCGAGTCAATGTGAGGGGGCACCGGTACCGAGTCAATGTGCGGGGGCACCGGTACCGAGTCAATGTGAGGGGGCACCGGTACCGAGTCAATGTGCGGGGGCACCGGTACCGAGTCAATGTGCGGGGGCACCGGTACCGAGTCAATGTGAGGGGGCACCGGTACCGAGTCAATGTGCGGGGGCACCGGTACCGAGTCAATGTGCGGGGGCACCGGTACCGAGTCAATGTGCGGGGGCACCGGTACCGAGTCAATGTGTGGGGGCACCGGCTAGTCTCAGGAAATGTAATGTATTTCCTGGGCTAAACCAGCCTCCCTACAGCCTCCCTATTCCAGTGTGCCATCTAATTCTGTCATCTAAATCTTGTTTGATGAACAGAAGTATTTGCATGTTTTGTTCCCCAATGAAACAAACACTGTCTTCAACAATCCCTCACAGCCGTCCCCAGGGACCAGTGGTGGGGGAAGTACCCAGGGACCAGTGGTGGGGGAAGTACCCAGGGACCAGTGGTGGGGGAAGTACCCAGGTGTCATACTTGAGTAAAAGTAAAGATACCTTTATAGAACATGACTTGAGTAAAAGTGAAAGTCACCCAGTAAAATACTACTTGAGTAAAAGTCTAAAAGTATTTGGTTTTAAATATACATAAGTATCAATAGTAAAAGTATAAATAATGTAAAAAGTATTATATTTAGCGAACCAGACAAGACTATTTTCTTGTTTTTTATTTAATTTATGTATAGCCAGGGGCACAGTTCAACACTCAGACATCATTTACAAACGAAGCATTTGCGTTTAGTGAGTCTGTCAGATCAGAGGCAGTAGAGATGACCAGGGATGTTCTCTTGATAAGTGTGCGACTGAGACAATTTTCCTGTCCTGCTTAGCATTCAAAATGTAACAAGTACTTTTGGGTGTCAGGGAAAATGTAAGGAGTAAAAAGTACATCATTTTCTTTAGCAATGTCGTGGAGTTAAAGTAAAAGTAGTCAAAAATATAAATAGTCAAGTAAAGTATAGGTACCCAAAAAACTACTTAAGTACTACTTAAAAGTATTTTTACTTAAGTACTTCACACCACTGGCAGTGACATAGTTAAAATAAAACTGGAGCACATTTGAATATGGCCCACTGATTGAATCAATCTCTCTCTCCTTTAGTTTTTTAACAAGACGATAACGTCAAGCCCAGCTGCTGCAAGGCAAAGATGAATTTTCTCAATATTCATCATAACAAACCTTGACAAAACCACAGCGGGGCGGTGAGTGTGTGTGTGTGTCTGTAAGTAGCCTAGCGCCAGATGTACAGTAATGCATATGGTTTGTCAGAACAGAAGTGGGCAGGCGTCAGGTTTCTCAAAGCTTCCAGAACGCCAGGGTCCTAGTCTCCTAATTGGCCCACGGTCCCTACGAGACGGCTGGTTGGCCCACGGTCCCTAGGAGACATCTGTGGCCGTTGGCCCGATGTAGGATGGTGAGGAGTAGGGTTTCCAACAGCAGAGGCCTCAGCAGTGATATCCACCCCAATCACCCAGACCCACCATCAGGCAGGCAGACAGGCAGGTCCACCTAGATCTTAGATCAGTCTCTCTGGCTCCTGACAGGCTCTCTGGCTCACCCTTACCCGCTGTCTGACTCGTGCTTCCGTATCAGTCTAAAGATCCTGTCTCCACCCTGCCTCAACCCACAGATCACCCTGTCTCTAGACTCCTCTGTCCACGGATAAACCGCATCCGTTCTTGTCTTCAATACAAGGACATACCCGTTCAGTCCTGTCTCTCCTCCTTCTCCTCTCTCCATGCTGATTTCACACTCACTCGTTCATGGTTTTCTCTCTCAGGCCTCCTTAACTCCTGGATAAACCATTTGTTTCTTCTCTGGTTCTTTTCCCCCTCAGAACATCTCTCCCATAAAAGTGATTTAAAATACAAATACGAGTTATTCACTCTGTCAAGTCAATTCGCTCTGCCTTGTAGTATTCCTAGATATTTCGGGATACCCTCTCTCTACCCTCTCTCTACCCTCTCTCACCTTCTCAAACACTCCCAGAGATATACAGTAGAAACATTTCAAACTCTCTTCCTAGCTTTGAGGTGTAACATACAGTACCATCTTAACAGACAGAAGTGTGAGGGGAGAATACATTATAGAAGACAACATTGTTGAGTAAAAGGACATTGAAATAGATTCCCCCCCCCCCCCTTTTCTACTCCTTCCTTCCCCTCACAGTCAACTGCCGTCCGCCCGCCCAGCGGTTTCCCAGGTTACACAAACCTCTTGCTCCATTTAAGGAGTGAGTGAAAACCTCAGGTTGAGTTGGAAGGAGCCTGCCTTGCTGCCTTGTGCTACAGCTCAGCTCTCTACTAATTTCCCTGGACAGAACGTACAAGTCAGCCTGTCTCACTGTCTCTTTCACTCACTTTTTATCCCCTTCTCTCTTCCATTCTCCGTCCTTGTCTCCCCTCTTCCTCTCTCTTTTTATCCCCCTCTATCTCTCTCCCCTCCTTCTCTCTCTGTTCCTCCAGTTATTGATTGCGCTGTAGACATGTTTCATTTAGGGTGTCCCATGCGGTGTTGGGGCACGTTGGGGAGCATCGGTGCGTGGATGCAGAGCCCCCAGTAACAACACACAGCCAGGCTGACATGTTGCTAACCCTCCCCTGGGAGAGGCAATCTGGAACAGTCCCCTGATCCCTCATTGATGTCTTCCTCCAATACGAGGCCTTAGGCAGGGGTTCATTATAGGGGACGTCTCACACACGCACAGGCAGGTAGGCGCGCGCGCACACACACACACACACACACACACACACACACACACACACACACACACACGCACCATGGCCTGACCTACAAACAATACTGAATTGCTGCATGAAGCCAGGGGTTGAACTGAGCTCCCACATATCTACTGTGCTGTGTGAATATGTCTCTGTGTGAATACAGTCTGTGTCTGTGTGAATACAGTATGTGTCTGTGTGAATACAGTAGGTGTCTGTGACTGCGACTACAATATGTGTCTGTGTGAATACAGTATGTGTCTGTGTGAATACAGTATGTGTCTGTGTGAATACAGTATGTGCCTGTGTGAATACAGTCTGTGTCTGTGACCGTGTGAATACAGTATGTGTCTGTGACGTGTGAATACAGTCTGTGTCTGAATGTATGAATACAGTATGTGTCTGTGACCGTGTGAATACAGTATGTGTCTGAATGTGTGAATACAGTATGTGTCTCTGACCGTGTGAAAACAGTCTGTGTCTGTGACCGTGTGAATACAGTCTGTGTCTGTGACCGTGTGAATACAGTCTGTGTCTGTGACCGTGTGAATACAGTCTGTGTCTGTGACCGTGTGAATACAGTCTGTGTCTGTGACCGTGTGAAAACAGTCTGTGTCTGTGACCGTGTGAATACAGTATGTGTCTGTGACCGTGTGAATACAGTATGTGTCTGTGACCGTGTGAATACAGTATGTGTCTGAATGTGTGAATACAGTATGTGTCTCTGACCGTGTGAAAACAGTCTGTGTCTGTGACCGTGTGAATACAGTCTGTGTCTGTGACCGTGTGAATACAGTCTGTGTCTGTGACCGTGTGAATACAGTCTGTGTCTGTGACCGTGTGAATACAGTCTGTGTCTGTGACCGTGTGAATACAGTCTGTGTCTGTGACCGTGTGAATACAGTATGTGTCTGAATGTGTGAATACAGTCTGTGTCTGTGACCGTGTGAATACAGTCTGTGTCTGTGACCGTGTGAATACAGTCTGTGTCTGTGACCGTGTGAATACAGTCTGTGTCTGTGACCGTGTGAATACAGTCTGTGTCTGTGACCGTGTGAATACAGTCTGTGTCTGTGACCGTGTGAATACAGTCTGTGTCTGTGACCGTGTGAATACAGTCTGTGTCTGTGACCGTGTGAATACAGTCTGTGTCTGTGACCGTGTGAATACAGTATGTGTCTGTGTGTGAGCAAGCAGACAGTGTTGTGAACTTCTTACCTGCTAGAGACTGCCTTCAGAGATCTACTGGACTTACCAATGACACATTCAGGAAGAATGTCACGGATTCCATCTTGCTGAAGTACACAACACAAGTCTAGGCTGGGAACGTGCATCAGCACAAGCGACAACACCATGACGGTACCATGGCAACCGCCAGACAACAACAACTTTAAGTGACCTTTGCCTTCAGGACAATCGTACATTATTAACACTCATTGCATATTCATTTATTTGTATATATTCTTATTCCATTCCTTTACTTAGATTTGTGTGTGTTAGGTAGTTGTTGTGGCATTGTTAGATTACTTGTTGATATTGCTGCACTGTTGGAACTAGAAGCACAAGCATTTCTCTACCCTCGCAATAACACCTGCTAACCAATGTGTATGTGACCAGTAACATGTGATTTGATTTTAAGATTGGATTTGATTTGAATTGAACGTTGTTCCTTTGTTCTGGTTTTCTGTGGGATGATTTCAGTCTCTCGCTCCCCATAGGTGAAACATGATTCCCTGTTCAGATTGTGTCTGTAGGCAGGGAGGCAGGCAGAAAGACAGGGAGGCAATCAGACAAGCAGGCAGACAAGCTGACCAGGCAGGCAGGCAGACCAGGCAGACCAGGAAGTGTGTTACTGACCAGATAAATGAAAGGTTATCTAAGATCAGAGCCCTCAGAGATTGCTGTATGTCCTCCTTCAGCCTTGGAGAGAGACAGAGTGTAGAGGGAGAAGAGGAGAGGATAGTAAAGGGAGGTCAGTCATGGAGAGAGACAGAATGTAGAAGGAGAGGACACGGGAGAACAGGAGGGGGTAGTAGAGGGAGGTCAGTCATGGAGAGAGACAGAGTGTAGAGGGAGAGGAGAGAAGAGGAGAGGATAGTAGAGGAAGGGCAGTCTTGAGAGTTGTTAGGTGTTTTGCAGACACTGAGACAGCTAGCATTATACCCTGCTATTTGACACCAGTTATACTCCGTGTTGCCGATTTCGAAGGAAGGCCCTACTTTTCCTGTCCTCTGAATGACTATACGCACTAGGACCAGGGTATTGGCCATTACTATCTGTCCATGCTTGCCTCATCACTGTCATTAGCCCTATTCAGATGGGATTAGTTTTACTTAGGGAGGTAATGTAATTATGTACACAAGCACAAAACACCACTAAAATCTGTGATTTTAGTCCGGTCCGAATCTGCCTGTAATTTTTACGTGTCAGGAGAGTAATAGTTCCAGACAGAATAAACTACTGTTTTTGGCAAACTCCAAAGTCTTCTGATAATACTAGTCCCGTGTGAATCGACATCCCTGTGTTATGAGAGAAATGTCTGTGTTTGATCGCGGTTTGAGCAAGAAAGCAATAAATGATCTGATCAATTGAAGTGCTGTGCAAAGCCCATATATGAATGTCCTACATGTATCAACTTTCACAGTGAAATCTTTTGTTGACATGTTTTGTGCGGATTCATTGAATATTGCCAAATGCATCAGTAAAAAATATTGTAGCTATTTAATGCCACCCTTTCTGTTAATAGATCTCCAAGCAGCTTACAACTGACCGAAACGTTTGGGAATGAAGTCAACTTTCTTATCCATAGGCTGAAAAAGCATCTCAAGTACAAGATGGCTGTTTCGCTCACATCTGAAGGCTGGAGGGGCATTTAGGACGTACTGCAGATTGAGAAAAAATCTGAATAATTATGATCACACTTCCTCAATTGAAATATTATGGCGACACTGTACCAAAGAT
>NC_092165.1:13684364-13714364 GCF_045791955.1 Oncorhynchus clarkii lewisi
ACCACACACCACACCACACACACACACACACCACACACCACACACCACACCACACACACACCACACACCACACACCACACCACACCCCACACACCACACCCCACACCACACACCACACCACACACACCACACCACACACACACACACCACCACACACACACCACACACCACACCACACACACACACCACACCACACACACCACACCACACACACCACACACACCACACACCACACACACACACACACACCACACACACACACCACACACACCACACACACCACAACACACACACCACACACACCACAACACACACACCACACCACACCACACACACCACACACACCACACACCACACACCACCACACCACACACCACACCACCACACACATACACTTCACACACACCACACACACCACAACATACACACACACCACACACATACACTTCACACACACCACAACATACACACACCACACCACACCACACACATGCACACACCACCACACACATACACCACACACCACCATACACACATACACTTCACACACACCACAACATACACACACACCACATACACTTCACACACACACCACAACATACACACACCACACCACACACACACACACCACACACCACCACACATACATACACTTCACACACACCACACACCACACCACACACATACACTACACACCACCCCACACACATACACTTCACACACACCACACCACACACATACACTTCACACTTCACACACAACACACCACACACACACCACACACATACACTTCACACACACACACCACACACCACACACATACACTTCACACACACCACACACCTCCACAACATACACACACCACACACACACAGACCACACACCACCACACACACATACACTTCACACACACCACAACATACACACACCACACACACACACACACACAGCACACACACACACAGACACACACACACGCACACACAGACACACACACAGACACACACACACAGACACACACACACGCACACACAGACACACACAGACACACACACGCACACACAGACATACACACACGCACACACACACACACACACGTACACACGCACACACAGACACACACACATACACACACAGACACACACACACGCACACACAGACACACACAGACACACACACACCTTCTGTCTAACTGTATGATGTACCACTAGGTATACAGCTAGCTAGCGTGACAGCGCAGAGGAGAGTTGGCATTCCTTTTTGGCACTGTCATTATCTTGTAAATGTGGTAGCCCTCGAACATGACCAAGAAAAGAGCGGTTCCTCCTCTGACAGGTAACTCATTCAGACATGCACCGTTTGACATCTGGGACGACTCTGGGACGAAAAATGAAAGGTAATTTGAACAGTGATTCAATATGGGACGGAACCCAGAGGTGTGGAGGAGAAGGAGATAGGAAAGTGTGTGTGGGTGTGAGGGAGGACGTAACACAGACTTGCGTGCCCACACACACACACCCGGACACACACACGGACAGGAGTGTAGCTAGCAGTGTTAGTCAAGTTTCATTGAGGACGCTTCATCATGCTCAGGCAGTTATATACTGAGTGTTCAAAACATTACAATTGACTGAAACTGAAAATCTACACATATTTTACATACACTGAGTGGACATAACATTAGGAACACCTAACACCATGACAGACTGACCAGGTGAAAGCTATGACCCCTTATTGATGTCACTTGTTAAATCCACTTCAATCGGTGTAAATGAAGGAGAGGAGACCGGTTAAAAAAAGGATTTTTAAGCCTGGAGACAATTGAGACATGGATTGTGTATGTGTGCCATTCAGAGGGTGAATGGGTAACACAAAATATTGAAATGGCTTTGAACAGGGTATGATAGTAGGAGGCACTGGGTTTTTCACACTCAACCGTTTCCCGTGTGTATCAAGAATGGTCCACCAGCCAAAGGACATCCAGCCAACTTCACACAACTGTGGGAAGTCAACACACACACACACACACACACACACACACACACACACACACACACACACACACAGGCCTCTTGCAGCCAACATTATGACAGCATCTAAGTTGGATATGTTTAACGATGGTTTGTATTTGCGATCAGCTTTTGTGATGTGTTTCCAAACAGCACGAGACATTACATTGTGATTAGATACACTCTGATAGAGGCTTTTCTCTGGTTTCATACGGTGCAGTACACTGCTCATATGATGCAGTACAATACTCATACGATGCAGTACAATACTCATACGATGCATTACAATACTCATACGTTGCAGTACAATACTCATACGTTGCAGTACAATACTCATACGATGCAGTACAATACTCATACGATGCAGTACAATGCTCATACGATGCAGTACAATACTCATACGATGCAGTACAATACTCATTAGATGTAGTACAATACTCATACGATGCAGTACAATACTCATACGATGCAGTACAATACTCATACGACGCAGTACAATGCTCACACAATGCAGTACAATGCTCATACGATGCAGTACAATGCTCATACGATGCAGTACAATGATCATATGATGCAGTACAATTTTCATACAATGCAGTACAATACTCATATGATGCAGTACAATACTCATACGATGCAGTACAATACTCATATGATGCAGTACAATACTCATGCGATGCAGTACAATGATCATATGATGCAGTACAATACTCATACGATGCTGTGCAATACTCATACGATGCAGTACAATACTCATACGACGCAGTACAATACTCACACGACGCAGTACAATACTCATACGGCGCAGTGCAATACTCATACGACGCAGTACAATGCTCATACGATGCAGTACAATGCTCGTACGATGCAGTACAATGCTCATACGATGCAGTACAATGCTCATACGTTGCAGTACAATACTCATTAGATGCAGTACAATGATCATACGATGCAGTACAATGATCATACGATGCAGTACAATGCTCATACGATGTAGTACAATGCTCATACGATGCAGTACAATACTCATATGATGCAGTACAATACTTAATGCGATGCAGTACAATGATCATACGATGCAGTACAATACGCATACGATGCAGTACAATGCTCATACGATGCAGTACAATGCTCATACGATGCAGTACAATGCTCACACGATGCAGTACAATGCTCATACGAGGCAGTACAATGCTCATACGACGCAGTACAATACTCATACGACTTTGAGGTTATTGTGAGGCACAGACAGCCACAGACACACTTGAGATGTCCCTCTCTCACTTCTCTCTCTCTCTGTTACAGAATCTGTGCTAGCTTGTACACTAAGAGCAGTTAGTGACAGATTTGAAAGCAGACTCATATCATCCAGTTCCCCCTCCCCCTGTCTTCCCTCCCACCTTTCTTCCAATAATAATAGAGATGAATCTGATTTGAGGGAATTACATGGAGTTTTCAGGTCACTGTCTGTCAAGGTCTCAACTCCCAGGTACTCTTGTGTGTGTCATTGTGTGTGTCATTGTGTGTGTTTGTGTCACTGTGTGTGTGGTTGTTGCTGTGTGTGTGGTTGTTGCTGTGTGTGTGGCTGTTGCTGTGTGTGTGTGTGTGTGTGTGTGTGTGTGTGTGTGTGTGTGTGTGTGTGTGTGTGTGTGTGTGTGTGTGTGTGTGTGTGTGTGTGTGCGTGCGCGTGTTGCTGTGTGACTCTTCGTCAGATGGTACGGTGACCCCATTAGGACATAATTGTCCCTTTCTCAAGGTCTCCTCTAACCAGCAGGAGAGGATGACAGGGCCCAGAACAGTATGTTACTCAGCACAAATGTCAGTGCATATGTTCATGTGGTGCTCCTCGTAAGGGATCACTCTTTATAATTGCATAGAACCTCCTCAAATGTCTCTGACAGTACTCTCTTTTGTCTTATAATTAAATATACCCTTTTACACTAGATATCTGTAATCAAAGTGAATCACAAACCTTTCTCAGGTACATCCGAGAAGGCCTTCCTTGTGCTTCATATAAACTCAGGAAGCAGTGAAAGCGATGGCAACAGCTTGAGAATGAATGTGCTTAGATGAGTTTACCAGGAGGCATGTGTTTGATCGGGGGAGACTACAAAGAGGAATGGGAGGAATCATCCATGTGCTACTGAAGCCGCCATCCCCTCTTTCTCTATTCATCTCTCTCTCCCTCTCCTCCCTCTCTCTCTCTCCCTCTCCCCCCTCTCTCTCTCTCCTTCACAGGAAGGGTGTGTGTGGTGCAGCCGTTTGAAATCAGCCTCAAATGAAAGCACTGATGAGCAATTAGAAAAGGTTTACAATGTCGCAATCATCAGCCATTATTATAATGAGGCCCTTGAAATCCTCCTCTCCACCGCAAACAGGAGGATGTGTGTGTGTGTGGGAGAGACTGTGTGACAGAGGGGGTGGGAGAGACTGTAACAGAGGGGTGGGAGAGACTGTGTGACAGAGGGGGTGGGAGAGACTGTAACAGAGGGGGTGGGAGAGACTGTGTGACAGAGGGGGTGGGAGAGACTGTGTGACAGAGGGGGTGGGAGAGACTGTGTGACAGAGGGGGTGGGAGAGACTGTAACAGAGGGGTTGGGGAGAGACTGTGTGACAGAGGGGTGGGAGAGACTGTGACGGAGGGGTGGGAGAGACTGTGACGGAGGGGTGGGAGAGACTGTGTGACAGAGGGGGTGGGAGAGACTGTGTGACAGAGGGGGTGGGAGAGAGACTGTGTGACAGAGGGGGTGGGAGAGAGACTGTGTGACAGAGGGGGTGGGAGAGAGACTGTGTGACAGAGGGGGTGGGAGAGAGACTGTGTGACAGCGGGGGTGGGAGAGAGACTGTGTGACAGAGGGGGTGGGAGAGAGACTGTGTGACAGAGGGGGTATGGGAGAGACTGTAACAGAGGGGTGGGAGAGACTGTGTGACAGAGGGGGTGGGAGAGACTGTAACAGAGGGGGTGGGAGAGACTGTGTGACAGAGGGGGTGGGAGAGACTGTGTGACAGAGGGGGTGGGAGAGACTGTGTGACAGAGGGGGTGGGAGAGACTGTAACAGAGGGGTTGGGGAGAGACTGTGTGACAGAGGGGTGGGAGAGACTGTGACGGAGGGGTGGGAGAGACTGTGACGGAGGGGTGGGAGAGACTGTGTGACAGAGGGGGTGGGAGAGACTGTGTGACAGAGGGGGTGGGAGAGAGACTGTGTGACAGAGGGGGTGGGAGAGAGACTGTGTGACAGAGGGGGTGGGAGAGAGACTGTGTGACAGCGGGGGTGGGAGAGAGACTGTGTGACAGAGGGGGTGGGAGAGAGACTGTGTGACAGAGGGGGTGGGAGAGAGACTGTGTGACAGAGGGGGTGGGAGAGACTGTAACAGAGGGGTAGGAGAGAGACTGTGTGGCAGAGGGGGTGGGGAGTGACTGTGTAACAGAAGGGGTGGGAGAGACTGTTACAGAGGGGGTGGGAGAGACTGTGTGACAGAGGGGGTGGTGGAGAGACTGTGTGACAGAGGGGGTGGGGAGAGACTGTGTGACAGAAGGGGTGGGAGAGACTGTTACAGAGGGGGTGGGAGAGACTGTGTGACAGAGGGGGTGGTGGAGAGACTGTGTGACAGAGGGGGTGGGAGAGAGACTGTGTGACAGAGGGGGTGGGAGAGAGACTGTGACAGAGGGGGTGGGAGAGAGACTGTGTGACAGAGGGGGTGGGACAGAGACTGTGTGACAGAGGGGGTGGTGGAGAGACTGTGTGACAGAGGGGGTGGGAGAGAGACTGTGTGACAGAGGGGGTGGGACAGAGACTGTGTGACAGAGGGGGTGGGAGAGAGACTGTGTGACAGAAGGGGTGGGAGAGACTGTGTGACAGAGGGGGTGGGAGAGACTGTGTGACAGAGGGGGTGGGAGAGACTGTTACAGAGGGGGTGGGAGAGACTGTGTGACAGAGGGGGAGGTGGAGAGACTGTGTGACAGAGGGGGTGCGAGAGAGACTGTGTGACAGAGGGGGTGGGACAGAGACTGTGTGACAGAGGGGGTGGGAGAGAGACTGTGTGACAGAGGGGGTGGGAGAGAGACTGTGTGACAGAGGGGGTGGGAGAGAGACTGTGTGACAAAGGGGGTGGGAGAGAGACTGTGTGACAGAGGGGGTGGGAGAGAGACTGTGTGACAGAGGGGGTGGGAGAGAGACTGTGTGACAGCAGGGGTGGGAGAGAGACTGTGTGACAGCGGGGGTGGGAGAGAGACTGTGTGACAGAGGGGGTGGGAGAGAGACTGTGTGACAGAGGGGGTGGGAGAGAGACTGTAACAGAGGGGTGGGAGAGAGACTGTGTGACAGAGGGGGTGGGAGAGAGACTGTGTGACAGAGGGGGTGGGAGAGACTGTGTGACAGAGGGGGTGGGACAGAGACTGTGTGACAGAGGGGGTGGTGGAGAGACTGTGTGACAGAGGGGGTTGGAGAGAGACTGTGTGACAGAGGGGGTGGGACAGAGACTGTGTGACAGAGGGGGTGGGAGAGAGACTGTGTGACAGAGGGGGTGGGAGAGAGACTGTGTGACAGAGGGGGTGGGAGAGAGACTGTGTGACAAAGGGGTTGGGAGAGAGACTGTGTGACAGAGGGGTTGGGAGAGAGACTGTGTGACAGAGGGGGTGGGAGAGAGACTGTGTGACAGAGGGGGTGGGAGAGAGACTGTGTGACAGAGGGGGTGGGAGAGAGACTGTGTGACAGAGGGGTTGGGATAGAGACTGTGTGACAGATGGGGTGGGAGAGAGACTGTGTGACAGAGGGGGTGGGATAGAGACTGTGTGACAGATGGGGTGGGAGAGAGACTGTGTGACAGAGGGGGTGGGAGAGAGACTGTGTGACAAAGGGGTTGGGAGAGAGATTGTGTGACAGAGGGGTTGGGAGAGAGACTGTGTGACAGAGGGGGTGGGAGAGAGACTGTGTGACAGAGGGGGTGGGAGAGAGACTGTGTGACAGAGGGGGTGGGAGAGAGACTGTGTGACAGAGGGGGTGGGATAGAGACTGTGTGACAGATGGGGTGGGAGAGAGACTGTGTGACAGAGGGGGTGGGAGAGACTGTAACAGAGGGGTGGGAGAGAGACTGTGTGAGAGAGGGGGTGGGAGAGAGACTGTGTGACAGAGGGGGTGGGAGAGAGACTGTGTGACAGAGGGGGTGGGATAGACTGTGTGACAGAGGGGTGGGAGAGAGACTGTGTGACAGAGGGGGTGGGAGAGAGACTGTGTGACAGAGGGGGTGGGAGAGACTGTGTGACAGAGGGGGTGGGAGAGACTGTGTGACAGAGGGGATGGGAGAGACTGTGTGACAGAGGGGGTGGGAGAGACTGTGTGACAGAGGGGGTGGGAGAGAGACTGTGTGACAGAGGGGGTGGGAGAGAGACTGTGTGACAGAGGGGGTGGGAGAGAGACTGTGTGACAGAGGGGGTGGGAGAGAGACTGTGTGACAGCGGGGGTGGGAGAGAGACTGTGTGACAGAGGGGGTGGGAGAGAGACTGTGTGACAGAGGGGGTGGGAGAGACTGTAACAGAGGGGTGGGAGAGACTGTGTGACAGAGGGGGTGGGAGAGACTGTAACAGAGGGGGTGGGAGAGACTGTGTGACAGAGGGGGTGGGAGAGACTGTGTGACAGAGGGGGTGGGAGAGACTGTGTGACAGAGGGGGTGGGAGAGACTGTAACAGAGGGGTTGGGGAGAGACTGTGTGACAGAGGGGTGGGAGAGACTGTGACGGAGGGGTGGGAGAGACTGTGACGGAGGGGTGGGAGAGACTGTGTGACAGAGGGGGTGGGAGAGACTGTGTGACAGAGGGGGTGGGAGAGAGACTGTGTGACAGAGGGGGTGGGAGAGAGACTGTGTGACAGAGGGGGTGGGAGAGAGACTGTGTGACAGCGGGGGTGGGAGAGAGACTGTGTGACAGAGGGGGTGGGAGAGAGACTGTGTGACAGAGGGGGTGGGAGAGAGACTGTGTGACAGAGGGGGTGGGAGAGACTGTAACAGAGGGGTAGGAGAGAGACTGTGTGGCAGAGGGGGTGGGGAGTGACTGTGTAACAGAAGGGGTGGGAGAGACTGTTACAGAGGGGGTGGGAGAGACTGTGTGACAGAGGGGGTGGTGGAGAGACTGTGTGACAGAGGGGGTGGGGAGAGACTGTGTGACAGAAGGGGTGGGAGAGACTGTTACAGAGGGGGTGGGAGAGACTGTGTGACAGAGGGGGTGGTGGAGAGACTGTGTGACAGAGGGGGTGGGAGAGAGACTGTGTGACAGAGGGGGTGGGAGAGAGACTGTGACAGAGGGGGTGGGAGAGAGACTGTGTGACAGAGGGGGTGGGACAGAGACTGTGTGACAGAGGGGGTGGTGGAGAGACTGTGTGACAGAGGGGGTGGGAGAGAGACTGTGTGACAGAGGGGGTGGGACAGAGACTGTGTGACAGAGGGGGTGGGAGAGAGACTGTGTGACAGAAGGGGTGGGAGAGACTGTGTGACAGAGGGGGTGGGACAGAGACTGTGTGACAGAGGGGGTGGGAGAGACTGTTACAGAGGGGGTGGGAGAGACTGTGTGACAGAGGGGGTGGTGGAGAGACTGTGTGACAGAGGGGGTGGGAGAGAGACTGTGTGACAGAGGGGGTGGGACAGAGACTGTGTGACAGAGGGGGTGGGAGAGAGACTGTGTGACAGAGGGGGTGGGAGAGAGACTGTGTGACAGAGGGGGTGGGAGAGAGACTGTGTGACAAAGGGGGTGGGAGAGAGACTGTGTGACAGAGGGGGTGGGAGAGAGACTGTGTGACAGAGGGGGTGGGAGAGAGACTGTGTGACAGCAGGGGTGGGAGAGAGACTGTGTGACAGCGGGGGTGGGAGAGAGACTGTGTGACAGAGGGGGTGGGAGAGAGACTGTGTGACAGAGGGGGTGGGAGAGAGACTGTAACAGAGGGGTGGGAGAGAGACTGTGTGACAGAGGGGGTGGGAGAGAGACTGTGTGACAGAGGGGGTGGGAGAGACTGTGTGACAGAGGGGGTGGGACAGAGACTGTGTGACAGAGGGGGTGGTGGAGAGACTGTGTGACAGAGGGGGTTGGAGAGAGACTGTGTGACAGAGGGGGTGGGACAGAGACTGTGTGACAGAGGGGGTGGGAGAGAGACTGTGTGACAGAGGGGGTGGGAGAGAGACTGTGTGACAGAGGGGGTGGGAGAGAGACTGTGTGACAAAGGGGTTGGGAGAGAGACTGTGTGACAGAGGGGTTGGGAGAGAGACTGTGTGACAGAGGGGGTGGGAGAGAGACTGTGTGACAGAGGGGGTGGGAGAGAGACTGTGTGACAGAGGGGGTGGGAGAGAGACTGTGTGACAGAGGGGTTGGGATAGAGACTGTGTGACAGATGGGGTGGGAGAGAGACTGTGTGACAGAGGGGGTGGGATAGAGACTGTGTGACAGATGGGGTGGGAGAGAGACTGTGTGACAGAGGGGGTGGGAGAGAGACTGTGTGACAAAGGGGTTGGGAGAGAGATTGTGTGACAGAGGGGTTGGGAGAGAGACTGTGTGACAGAGGGGGTGGGAGAGAGACTGTGTGACAGAGGGGGTGGGAGAGAGACTGTGTGACAGAGGGGGTGGGAGAGAGACTGTGTGACAGAGGGGGTGGGATAGAGACTGTGTGACAGATGGGGTGGGAGAGAGACTGTGTGACAGAGGGGGTGGGAGAGACTGTAACAGAGGGGTGGGAGAGAGACTGTGTGAGAGAGGGGGTGGGAGAGAGACTGTGTGACAGAGGGGGTGGGAGAGAGACTGTGTGACAGAGGGGGTGGGATAGACTGTGTGACAGAGGGGTGGGAGAGAGACTGTGTGACAGAGGGGGTGGGAGAGAGACTGTGTGACAGAGGGGGTGGGAGAGACTGTGTGACAGAGGGGGTGGGAGAGACTGTGTGACAGAGGGGATGGGAGAGACTGTGTGACAGAGGGGGTGGGAGAGACTGTGTGACAGAGGGGGTGGGACAGAGACTGTGTGACAGAGGAGGTGGTGGAGAGACTGTGTGACAGAGGGGGTGGGAGAGAGACTGTGTGACAGAGGGGGTGGGACAGAGACTGTGTGACAGAGGGGGTGGGAGAGAGACTGTGTGACAGAGGGAGTGGGAGAGAGACTGTGTGACAGCGGGGGTTGGAGAGAGACTGTGTGACAGAGGGGGTGGGAGAGAGACTGTGTGACAGAGGGGGTGGGAGAGACTGTAACAGAGGGGTGGGAGAGAGACTGTGTGACAGAGGGGGTGGGAGAGAGACTGTGTGACAGAGGGGGTGGGAGAGACTGTGTGACAGAGGGGGTGGGAGAGACTGTGTGACAGAGGGGGTGGGACAGAGACTGTGTGACAGAGGGGGTGGTGGAGAGACTGTGTGACAGAGGGGGTGGGAGAGAGACTGTGTGACAAAGGGGGTGGGAGAGAGACTGTGTGACAGAGGGGATGGGAGAGAGACTGTGTGACAGAGGGGGTGGGAGAGAGACTGTGTGACAGAGGGGGTGGGAGAGAGACTGTGTGACAGCGGGGGTGGGAGAGAGACTGTGGGAGAGAGACTGTGCGACAGAGGGGGTGGGAGAGAGACTGTGTGACAGAGGGGGTGGGAGAGAGACTGTGTGACAGAGGGGGTGGGAGAGAGACTGTGACAGAGGGGGTGAGAGAGACTGTGTGACAGAGGGGGTGGGAGAGAGACTGTGTGACAGAGGGGGTGGGAGAGAGACTGTGTGACAGCGGGGGTGGGAGAGAGACTGTGGGAGAGAGACTGTGCGACAGAGGGGGTGGGAGAGAGACTGTGTGACAGAGGGGGTGGGAGAGAGACTGTGTGACAGAGGGGGTGGGAGAGAGACTGTGACAGAGGGGGTGAGAGAGACTGTGTGACAGAGGGGGTGGTGGAGAGACTGTGTGACAGAGGGGGTGGGAGAGAGACTGTGTGACAGAGGGGGTGGGAGAGAGACTGTGTGACAGAGGGGGTGGGAGAGAGACTGTGTGACAGAGGGGGTGGGAGAGAGACTGTGTGACAGAGGGGTGGGAGAGACTGTGTGACAGAGGGGGTGGGAGAGAGACTGTGTGACAGAGGGGGTGGGAGAGAGACTGTGTGACAGAGGGGGTGGGAGAGAGACTGTGTGACAGAGGGGGTGGGAGAGAGAGAGCGTGCGCGTGCGTGCGTGTGTGTGTGTGTCTACGTGCACTCTTGTGTGTGACTTCTGTTTTCACACTCCTTTTAGGGAGATATACATCAACTTCTCTCCACACACGCAGCACTCACTGTAGGAACCCAAGAGCACTTCAAGCCAGACGTGTACTGTTCCCCATGCATCACTCTCCACACCTGACAGCCAAAGTTCCTTTACCTCAAGCCCCATTGCCCACTACAAACTCATATCAGCCCTGCACTTCTTTCTCTCTCTGTCTCTCTCTTTCTCTCTCTCTCTGTTTCTCTCTGTTTCTCTCTCTCTCTCTTCTCTCTGTCTCTTCTTTTTCAATGATCGCTCATTGGCCAGGTAATGGCAGCTACATGGGAAATGAATGCCTAGTTAACCATGCACAGCCACACACACCCACCCAGCCCCCAACTGACACATGCATTATCCCTGCCCACTCTGCTAACTGCTTTGTGTGGCACTTCACCTTGGAGGGAGATGGACTGGAAATTGTGACTTTTGTTTGATGATTCAGACAGGGATGATGTCACCCTGCGTGGTGCAGTATGTCACCCTGCATTCGGATGATGCCATTAGTTAGTGTGTGTAACCGGGTTTATGAAATAAACTGTGTGTGTGTGTGTCTGTCTGTCTGTTGGTTAATGTGTGTATTGTAATGGTGTGTCTCATTTTTGTAAGTGGGGGTGTGTGTGTTTGTTAATGGTAGTGCATGGGTGTGTGTGTGTGTGTGTGTGTGTGTGTGTGTGTGTGTGTGTGTGTGTGTGTGCCCTTCAGTTAACCTCAGTAACCTCCCTGTGGTCATGTCTAACACAGCAGAGTAGAGCCCCAACACTCCCTAGAGGCAGCGGTGTAAAATATTTAAGTAAAAATACTTTAACGTACTACTTAAGTAGTTTTTTGTGGTATCTGTACTTTACTATTTACATTTTTTACTACTTTTACTTTTACTTCGCTATTTTCCTAAAAGAAATAATGTACTTTTTACTCACATTTTCCCTGACACCCAAAAGTACTTGATACATTTTGAATGCTAAGCAGGACAGGAAAATGGTCCAATTCAGGCACTTATCAAGAGAACATCCCTGGTCATCTCTACTGCCTCTGATCTGGCGGATTCACTAAACACACATGCTTCATTCGTTAATTATGTCAGAGTGTTGGTGTTTGCCCCTGGCTATTCGTCAATTTAAAAAACAAGAAAATGGTGCCAACTGGATTGTTTAATAATTAAGTAAAAGTAAAATGATTTAAACTTTTACTTTCAATACTTAAGTATATTTTAGCAATTGCATTTACTTTTGATACTTAAGTATATTTAAAACCAAATGCTTTGAGAGTTTTACTCAAGTAGTATTTTACTGGGTGACTCACTTTTACTTGAGTCATTTTATATTAAGGTATCTTTACTTTTACTCAAGTATGACAATTGAGTACTTTTTCCACCCCGGCCTAGAGGACTAGCAACCTGAGACAGGACTATCATCTAACTCCCCCACCCAATCTCTCTCTCTCAAATAAATGTAATTAAATTCAATCAAAGGGCTTGGCATGGGAAACATGTTTACATTGTCAAAGCAAATGGAATAGACAATAAAAGGGAAATAAACCAGGAAAACATCAGTAAATATTACTAATGAAAGGGAAAATAAATAAACAGATGGTTGCCCTTTTCTATCTATCTATCTATCTATCTATCTATCTATCTATCTCTCTCTCTCTCTCTCTCTCTCTCTCTCTCTCTCTCTCTCTCTCTCTCTCTCTCTCTCTCTCTCTCTCTCTCTCTCTGTCTCTCTCTCTCTCTCTGTGTGTGTCTCTCTCGTCCTCTTTTTAGCAACCATCACACAGTAGTGACCAGAGTGACCATCTGGAGGTCACCTGACAGGTCACCTTTGGAGCTACAGTTCACACATTAAACCCCACTGTTTACCTACCTACCTACCTACACACACACACACACACACACACACACAGACCCCTTCCCCACACATATATACCATCATTGGCTCTGTGTGAGTCCCTCTTTAAGACAACTGTGTCATATCATTCAGTTTGATCAGCGGCCAGAGCTCCCCCATCAGTTGAGTCCCATCAGCTCTGCTCACACGCGTAGCAGGCGGGAAGTCACAGCGGGAGGCCAAATGTCGGCCATGTTGGCTCAAGGATTAGCTTAATGCTAGGTAAACTAACAGCAGCGAGATTAGCCTAGAGCCCGCCGACAATGATAATGATGGGATTTTCACCTTGGGTGTTTTGTTTGCCTGGCTGGATTACAATTAAGCACTGTAGCAAAAACAGAAAACATGCAGAGGGAGTGAAGCAGCGAAGTCTCGGTGGTGTGTATGTACGTGTGTTCCTGCGTGCATGCGTCAAGCATGTGGGTGTCTTCAGCCAGCTCCGATAGTGAGGGTGTGTGTGTGTGTGTGTGTGTGTGTGTGTGTGTGTCACTCCGTGAGGTCCCCCTCAATGTGACGTTCAGTTAATCAGATCTGGATGCTAGTGTGTCTGTTTTCTACCCCCTCGCAGCCCTCCTCCAATACTAAATAGAAACATCCACTTATCTCTCCCAGAATTTATCCTGTAATCTGTCGAAGTGCTTTTAACTGAAGAGCAGCAGAGACATATTTACTAATTAATTCATGTCAATAAACTATTAACTCGGTGCTGCTCGGAAAAACACGGATTTGCAGAAACTCTCCAAATGGAAAATCTCTCTCTCTCTCTCTCTCTCTCTCTGTCTAAATATATTTTAGATTTGAGATTCTTTAAAGTAGCCACCCTTTGCCTTGATGACAACTTTGCACACTGTTAACATTCTCTCAAACAGCTTCATGAGGAATGCTTTTACAACAGTCTTGAAGGAGTTCCCACATATGCTGAGCACTTGTTGGCTGCTTTTCCTTCCCTCTGCGTTCCAACTTATCCAAAACCATCTCAATTGTGTTGAGGTCGGGTGATTGTGGAGGCCAGGTCATCTGATGCAGCACTCCATCACTCTCCTTGGTCAAATAGCCCTTACACAGCTACGGAGGGTAGTGTGTACGGCCCAGTACATCACCGGTGCCAAGCTTCCTGCCATCCAGGACCTCTATTTCAGGCGGTGTCAGAGGAAGGCCCTACGAATTGTCAAAGACTCCAGTCACCCAAGACAGAAACTGTTGTCTCTGCTACCGCAAGGCAAGCGGTACCGGAGTGCCAAGTCTAGGTCCAAAAGGCTCCTTAACAGCTTCTACCCCCAAGACATAAGACCGCTGAACAATTCATCAAAATGGCCACCCTGACTATTACACTGACTATATATATATATATATACACACAGTGGGGAGAACAAGTATTTGATACACTGCCGATTTTGCTGGTTTTCCTACTTACAAAGCATGTGGAGGTCTGTAATTTTTATCATTGGTACACTTCAACTGTGAGAGACGGAATCTAAAACAAAAATCCAGAAAATCACATTGTATGATTTTTAAGTAATTAATTAGCATTTTATTGCATGACACACTGCAGTATTTCATACGTCAAAAAAGCAGAACCTTTGTTTGCAATAACAGAGATCATACGTTTCCTGTAGTTCTTGACCAGGTTTGCACACACTGCAGCAGGGATTTTGGCCCACTCCTCCATAAAGACCTTCTCCAGATCCTTCAGGTTTCGGGGCTGTCGCTGGGCAATACGGACTTTCAGCTCCCTCCAAAGATGTTCTATTGGGTTCAGGTCTGGAGACTGGCTAGGCCACTCCAGGACCTTGAGATGCTTCTTACGGAGCCACTCCTTAGTTGCCCTGGCTGTGTGTTTCGGGTCATTGTCATGCTGGAAGACCCAGCCACGACCCATCTTCAATGCTCTTAATGAGGGAAGGAGGTTGTTGGCCAAGATCTTGCGATACATGGCCCCATCCATCCTCCCCTCATTACGGTGCAGTCGTCCTGTTGCCTTTGCAGAGAAGCATCCCCAAAGAATGATTTTTCCACCTCCATGCTTCACGGTTGGGATGGTGTTCTTGGGGTTGTACTCATCCCTCTTTATCCTCCAAACATGGCGAGTGGCGTTTAGACCAAAAATCTCAATTTTTGTCTAATCAGACCACATGACCTTCTCCCATTCCTCCTCTGGATCATCCAGATGGTCATTGGCAAACTTCAGACGGGCCTGGACATGCGCTGGCTTGAGCAGGGGGACCTTGCGTGTGCTGCAGGATTTTAATCCATGACAGCGTAGTGTGTTACTAATGGTTGTCTTTGAGACTGTGGTCCCAGCTCTCTTTAGGTCATTGACCAGGTCCTACCGTGTAGTTCTGGGCTGATCCCTCACCTTCCTCATGATCATTGATGCCCCACGAGGTGAGATCTTGCATGAATACCCAGACCGAGGGTGATTGACCGTCATCTTGAACTTCTTCCATTTTCTAATAATTGCGCCAACAGATGTTGCCTTCTCACCAACTGCTTGCCTATTGTCCTGTAGCCCATCCCAGCCTTGTGCAGGTCTACAATTTTATCCCTGATGTCCTTACACAGCTCTCTGGTCTTGGCCATTGTGGAGTGGTTGGAGTCTGTTTGATTGAGTGTGTGGACAGGTGTCTTTTATACAGGTAACGAGTTCAAACAGGTGCAGTTAATACAGGTAATGAGTGGAGAACAGGAGGGCTTCTTAAAGAAAAACTAACAGGTCTGTGAGAGCCGGAATTCTTACTGGTTGGTAGGTGATCAAATACTTATGTCATGCAATAAAATGCAAATTAATCATAAAATCATACATAGTGATTTTCTGTATTTTTGTTTTAGATTCCGTCTCTCACAGTTGAAGTGTACCTATGATACAAATTACAGACCTCTACATGCTTTGTAAGTAGGAAAACCTGCAAAATCGGCAGTGTATCAAATACTTCTTCTCCCCACTGTATATATATACTTAATCTCAAACCAACAGCAGTTTCTCGCAGATGCATGACATTTCTATCTTAACAAACGACCACTGGCCACCACAGACCCGACCACGATTGACCATGTTCATCATAGTAGGAGCTCTACCGGTCGTGTTCTTGAACGACTTAGGCAACGTAGTTTCCGACACATCATAAAACCCCTGTAAAGTTACTGCTGTTGGATACAGTAAGTTATAAGGTGGCCCACATCCACGGTCAACAGTCATGACCCTTCACCCGGCGGTGAAAACAGTGAGTATTGGCAGAAGCAGGAGAGAATAGAGTGGAAGTGGTCTCAGTTCAATAGTCAGCTGGTTGAATAAGAAGACGAGCCGCGCTAAGTCATTGACACACTGACACATGGAAAGGGAATAGCACCTGGAGAATAGATTGAGTGGGTGAGTGAGATGGAGGTGAGTGAGAAAGATGCTAGTGCTATTGAGAGGGTGGTGGTGGGAGGTGATTTCAGCCCAATGGTGCTGATGCTGTAGCTGCATGGAGAAGAGATGGAGGGATGAGCAGGAGAGATGAGATGGAGGGATGAGATGGAGGGATGAGCAGGAGAGATGAGATGGAGGGATGAGATGGAGAGATGAGATGACGAGATTAAATGTGTATTTATTAAGGATCCCCAGCAGCTACTCTTCCTGGGGTACGGCAACATTAAGGCAATTACTGTATATACAGTTTAAAGTATTTAATGACATTACATTTCGGAACACTTTTCACAAGACATTAAGTGCGTTCCCTCAGGCTGTCACGTTCGTCGTATACATAATGAGCGGACCAAGGCGCAGCGTGAGTAGGGTTCCACATATTTATTCAAGGGAACCTTCAGACAACAACAAAGAATAAAGAAAGGTGAAGTTCGTGGCTTAGAACTAAAACAAAACGATATCCCACAACACAGGTGGGAAAAGGACCACACTAAGTATGATCCCCAATTAGAGGCAACGATCATCAGCTGCCTCCAATCGGGAACCATACTCACACCAACATAGAAATATTAGACTAGAACAACCCCTAGTCACGCTCTGACCTATTGCACCATAGAGAACCCCAAGGGCTCTATGGTCAGGGCGTGACACAGGCCTCTACTCTACTACCACATGTCTACGACGCAAAATCTTGCGTGTAGAATGCGTGTATTATCATGTGTATGTGTGTCAGTGCTTGTGTGTGTCTCTTCACAGTCCTCATTGTTCCATAAGGTGTATGTTTATCTGTTTTCTAAATCTGATTCTACTTCTTGCATCAGTTGCCTGATGGGGAATAGAGTTCCATGTAGTCATGGCTCTATGTAGTACTGTGCACCTCCCATAGTTTGTTCTGGACTTTGGGACTGTGAAGAGACCTCTGGTGGTATGTCTTGTGGGGTATGCATGGGTGTCCGAACTGTGTGCTAGTAGTTTAAATAGGCAGCTCGGTGCATTCAGCTTCTTAACTCTTCTTACAAAAACAAGTAGTGATGAAGTCCATCTCTCCTCCACTTTGAGCCATGAGAGATTTACGGGGCCAGCAGTGCTGCCCTGTTCTGAGCCAGCCGTGCTGCCCTGTTCTGAGCCAGCCGTGCTGCCCTGTTCTGAGCCAGCCGTGCTGCCCTGTTCTGAGCCAGCCGTGCTGCCCTGTTCTGAGCCAATTGTAATTTTCTGTGGTCAGGGCTGTATTTAAAAAAAAAAAGTTTAACCTTTATTTAACTAGGCAAGTCAGTTAAGAACAAATTCTTATTTTCAATGACGGCCTAGGAACAGTGGGTTAACTGCCTGTTCAGGGGCAGAACAACAGATTTGTACCTTGTGGTCTCACTTGCAACCTTTCGGTTTCTAGTCCAACGCTCTAACCACTAGGTTACATTGGCAAGGAGGCAGAAGATGTAGTTGGTTCTTCACTTCTCCTCTCCTAGGGGTGCGACACTGGACACACACACACACACATGGGTGAGATCAGAGGAGAGGAAGCTGTGTTGCCTCTGAGAAGAAGAAAGTACCTTTGAGTTTCACAATATGTGTGAAGGCAGTGAATTCACAGAAACGCACAAGTTCCTTGTTGGTGGTGGTTTGGTTTGACTCCCTGCGTCTTAGGAAAAGGAGGACGGGTTTGGTTAGGTCAATTAGGGAAACTGGGCAAATAGAAGTGAAACAGGATGTGTGTGTGTCATCAGGATGTCATTTATTTTCAAACCTGGATAGTGAAACAGCATTTTCTGGGGTTATCCACCTCAGTTACTTTGCAGCTTCTAGGTTCAGAACAAGAAGCTGTGATGACAACCTACTCTGAGTGGGAAGAGGAGATCTGACACACACACACACACACACACACACACACACACACACACACACACACACACACACACACACACACACACCTGTCCTACATGTGTTTATGTAACGTCACAGTCTGAACAGTCCATTAGCCCAGCACCAGTGGACAAGGTTAATCCTGCTGCCTCCCTTTAGGGAGTGACCCCCGACCTCCTCTCTGTCTGACGGAATCTACACTAACCATTAGGAGCGTTTCCGTTGTCCCCTTCCCTCTCTCTGTTCTCTTTCTCTCTGTCCCCTTCTCTCCCTGCGCTTCCCTCACTTCTCGGCCCACCCTCCTCTCCCCTCTCTCTCCCCAATCTCTCTTCTCTGTCTTTCTCCTCTCTCCTCCCTGTCCTCCCCCTCTCTGCCTCCCTCTCTCCTCCTCTCTCCTCCCTGTCCTCCCCCTCTCTGCCTCCTTCTCTCCTCCTCTCTCCTCCCTATCCTCCCCCTCTCTGCCTCCCTCTCTCCTCCCTATCCTCCCCCTCTCTGCCTCCCTCTCTCCTCCCTATCCTCCCCCTCTCTGCCTCCCTCTCTCCTCCCTATCCTCCCCCTCTCTGCCTCCCTCTCTCCTCCCTATCCTCCCCCTCTCTGCCTCCCTCTCTCCTCCTCTCTCCTCCCTGTCCTCCCCCTCTTTGCCTCCTTCTCTCCTCCTCTCTCCTCCCTATCCTCCCCCTCTCTGCCTCCCTCTCTCCTCCCTATCCTCCCCCTCTATGCCTCCCTCTCTGCCTCCCTCTCTCCTCCCTATCCTCCCCCTCTCTGCCTCCCTCTCTCCTCCCTATCCTCCCCCTCTCTGCCTCCCTCTCTGCCTCCCTCTCTCCTCCCTGTCCTCGCCCTCTCTGCCTCCCTCTCTCCTCCCTATCCTCCCCCTCTCTGCCTCCCTCTCTCCTCCTCTCTCCTCCCTGTCCTCCCCCTCTCTGCCTCCCTCTCTCCTCCTCTCTCCTCCCTGTCCTCCCCCTCTCTGCCTCCTTCTCTCCTCCTCTCTCCTCCCTGTCCTCCCCCTCTCTGCCTCCCTCTCTCCTCCCTGTCCTCCCCCTCTCTGCCTCCCTCTCTCCTCCCTGTCCTCCCCCTCTCTGCCTCCCTCTCTCCTCCCTATCCTCCCCCTCTCTGCCTCCCTCTCTGCCTCCCTCTCTGCCTCCCTCTCTCCTCCCTGTCCTCGCTTTCTCTGCCTCCCTATCCTCCCCCTCTCTGCTTCCCTCTCTGCCTACCTCTCTCCTCCCTGTCCTCCCCCTCTCTGCCTCCCTCTCTCCTCCCTGTCCTCCCCCTCGCTGCCTCCCTCTCTACTCCCTGTCCTCCCCCTCTCTGCCTCCCTCTCTCCTCCTTGTCTCCGGTTGCATACAGGGATCAAATTATTTCCTGTTTCCATCCGTTGTCAATTACAGCTACGCTGCTCCCGCCTAACAGGGACACTTTAGCGTGGGAGAGGAAACATCCCACACACACACAGACACACACGTACGTCACCCCACAGCCACCGCTCAAACATTTAGCCCAAAGAAAACACTGTCCTCATTGATTTATTGACCTTCCCGAATGCAGGAATTTGTTATACTATTCTCGAACTTGAAACATGGGAGAAGTGTGTGTGTGTGTGTGTGTGTGTGTGTGTGTGTGTGTGTGTGTGTGTGTGTGTGTGTGTGTGTGTGTGTGTGTGTGTGTGTGTGTGTGTGTGTGTGTGTGTGTGTGTTTGCCTGTGTGTGTGTGTGTTTGCCTGTGTGTGCGTTTCTCTAGTGAGAAAATTGGTTTAGTATCATCTGGAAGTCTTTCAGCGAGTGAAGAGGGGAACATGGGAAGAGCTTAGACCGTGTCCAAACCTTGTTAACCCAATCCATCAACACAGACTCCAGAGACAGACTGTGGGACTAACCAGAGATACCACACATTTAGTGTTATTGTGGCGGCTGTGCGCACACTAATTAATACAATGACGACGGCCCCCGCGGTTTTCTATGACGGGACCCAGTAGTGGTGAGGTTCTCAACTCTGAGAGGCTTCTTGTTCTTGTCAGACTGTTTGTTTTAACTGATCGAGAGCTGCATCTTTTTACACGTTTTTGGAACTGAGTCCATCTTTGTCACGCTTTCTGATTTGATTCAGACTTGTTGAGAACATATTCTTCCTAAAACATGTTAAAGCCATTGTTGTTTTACGTTGAATCATCTTTAGTTAGGAATATATGCATTTCTTGGCGGTTTGGCTTTTGTGGGCCCTGCCTGGATACTCTCCAGGACTTTAGTAGACCCTGCCTGGATACTCTCCAGGACTTTAGTAGGCCCTGCCTGGATACTCTCCAGGACTTTAGTAGGCCCTGCCTGGCTACTCTCCAGGACTTTAGTAGACCCTGCCTGGATACTCTCCAGGACTTTAGTAGACCCTGCCTGGATACTCTCCAGGACTTTAGTAGGCCCTGCCTGGCTACTCTCCAGGACTTTAGTAGACCCTGCCTGGATACTCTCCAGGACTTTAGTAGGCCCTGCCTGATTACTCTCCAGGACTTAAGTAGACCCTGCCTGGATACTCTCCAGGACTTTAGTAGACCCTGCCTGGATACTCTCCAGGACTTTAGTAGACCCTGCCTGGATACTCTCCAGGACTTTAGTAGGCCCTGCCTGGATACTCTCCAGGACTTTAGTAGGCCCTGCCTGGATACTCTCCAGGACTTTAGTAGACCCTGCCTGGATACTCTCCAGGACTTTAGTAGACCCTGCCTGGATACTCTCCAGGACTTTAGTAGACCCTGCCTGGATACTCTCCAGGACTTTAGTAGAGCCTGCCTGGATACTCTCCAGGACTTTAGTAGACCCTGCCTGGATACTCTCCAGGACTTTAGTAGACCCTGCCTGGATACTCTCCAGGACTTTAGTAGACCCTGCCTGGATACTCTCCAGGACTTTAGTAGACCCTGCCTGGATACTCTCCAGGACTTTAGTAGACCCTGCCTGGATACTCTCCAGGACTTTAGTAGACCCTGCCTGGATACTCTCCAGGACTTTAGTAGACCCTGCCTGGATACTCTCCAGGACTTTAGTAGACCCTGCCTGGATACTCTCCAGGACTTTAGTAGACCCTGCCTGGATACTCTCCAGGACTTTAGTAGACCCTGCCTGGATACTCTCCAGGACTTTAGTAGACCCTGCCTGGATACTCTCCAAGACTTTAGTAGACCCTGCCTGGATACTCTCCAGGACTTTAGTAGACCCTGCCTGGATACTCTCCAGGACTTTTGTAGGCCCTGCCTGGCTACTCTCCAGGACTTTAGTAGACCCTGCCTGGATACTCTCCAGGACTTTAGTAGACCCTGCCTGGATACTCTCCAGGACTTTAGTAGACCCTGCCTGGATACTCTCCAGGACTTTAGTAGACCCTGCCTGGATAATCTCCAGGACTTTAGTAGGCCCTGCCTGGCTACACTCCAGGACTTTTGTATGCCCTGCCTGGATACTCTCCAGGACTTTAGTAGACCCTGCCTGGATACTCTCCAGAACTTTAGTAGGCCCTGCCTGGATACTCTCCAGGACTTTAGTAGACCCTGCCTGGATACTCTCCGGGACTTTAGTAGACCCTGCCTGGATAATCTCCAGGACTTTAGTAGGCCCTGCCTGGCTACACTCCAGGACTTTTGTATGCCCTGCCTGGATACTCTCCAGGACTTTAGTAGACCCTGCCTGGATACTCTCCAGAACTTTAGTAGGCCCTGCCTGGATACTCTCCAGGACTTTAGTAGACCCTGCCTGGATACTCTCCGGGACTTTAGTAGACCCTGCCTGGATACTCTCCAGGACTTTAGTAGACCCTGCCTGGATACTCTCCAGGACTTTAGTAGACCCTGCCTGGATACTCTCCAGGACTTTAGTAGACCCTGCCTGCATACTCTCCAGGACTTTAGTAGACCCTGCCTGGATACTCTCCAAGACTTTAGTAGACCCTGCCTGGATACTCTCCAGGACTTTAGTAGACCCTGCCTGGATACTCTCCAGGACTTTTGTAGGCCCTGCCTGGCTACTCTCCAGGACTTTAGTAGACCCTGCCTGGATACTCTCCAGGACTTTAGTAGACCCTGCCTGGATACTCTCCAGGACTTTAGTAGACCCTGCCTGGATAATCTCCAGGACTTTAGTAGGCCCTGCCTGGCTACACTCCAGGACTTTTGTATGCCCTGCCTGGATACTCTCCAGGACTTTAGTAGACCCTGCCTGGATACTCTCCAGAACTTTAGTAGGCCCTGCCTGGATACTCTCCAGGACTTTAGTAGACCCTGCCTGGATACTCTCCGGGACTTTAGTAGACCCTGCCTGGATAATCTCCAGGACTTTAGTAGGCCCTGCCTGGCTACACTCCAGGACTTTTGTATGCCCTGCCTGGATACTCTCCAGGACTTTAGTAGACCCTGCCTGGATACTCTCCAGAACTTTAGTAGGCCCTGCCTGGATACTCTCCAGGACTTTAGTAGACCCTGCCTGGATACTCTCCAGGACTTTAGTAGACCCTGCCTGGATACTCTCCAAGACTTTAGTAGACCCTGCCTGGATACTCTCCAGGACTTTAGTAGACCCTGCCTGGATACTCTCCAGGACTTTAGTAGAGCCTGCCTGGATACTCTCCAGGACTTTAGTAGACCCTGCCTGGATACTCTCCAGGACTTTAGTAGACCCTGCCTGGATACTCTCCAGGACTTTAGTAGACCCTGCCTGGATACTCTCCAGGACTTTAGTAGACCCTGCCTGGATACTCTCCAGGACTTTAGTAGACCCTGCCTGGATACTCTCCAGGACTTTAGTAGACCCTGCCTGGATACTCTCCAGGACTTTAGTAGACCCTGCCTGGATACTCTCCAAGACTTTAGTAGACCCTGCCTGGATACTCTCCAGGACTTTAGTAGACCCTGCCTGGATACTCTCCAGGACTTTTGTAGGCCCTGCCTGGCTACTCTCCAGGACTTTAGTAGACCCTGCCTGGATACTCTCCAGGACTTTAGTAGACCCTGCCTGGATACTCTCCAGGACTTTAGTAGACCCTGCCTGGATACTCTCCAGGACTTTAGTAGACCCTGCCTGGATAATCTCCAGGACTTTAGTAGGCCCTGCCTGGCTACACTCCAGGACTTTTGTATGCCCTGCCTGGATACTCTCCAGGACTTTAGTAGACCCTGCCTGGATACTCTCCAGAACTTTAGTAGGCCCTGCCTGGATACTCTCCAGGACTTTAGTAGACCCTGCCTGGATACTCTCCGGGACTTTAGTAGACCCTGCCTGGATACTCTCCAGGACTTTAGTAGACCCTGCCTGGATACTCTCCAGGACTTTAGTAGACCCTGCCTGGATACTCTCCAGGACTTTAGTAGACCCTGCCTGCATACTCTCCAGGACTTTAGTAGACCCTGCCTGGATACTCTCCAGGACTTTAGTAGACCCTGCCTGGATACTCTCCAGGACTTTAGTAGACCCTGCCTGGATACTCTCCAGGACTTTAGTAGACCCTGCCTGGATACTCTCCAGGACTTTAGTAGACCCTGCCTGGATACTTTCCAGGACTTTAGTAGACCCTGCCTGGATACTCTCCAGGACTTTAGTAGACCCTGCCTGGATACTCTCCAGGACTTTAGTAGACCCTGCCTGGATACTCTCCAGGACTTTAGTAGACCCTGCCTGGATACTCTCCAGGACTTTAGTAGACCCTGCCTGGATACTCTCCAGGACTTATGTAGGCCCTGCCTGGATACTCTCCAGGACTTTAGTAGACCCTGCCTGGATACTCTCCAGGACTTTAGTAGACCCTACCTGGATACTCTCCAGGACTTTAGTAGGCCCTGCCTGGCTACTCTAGGGTACTGTAGGCTCTCTACTCTGTGTGCCGTAGTTGGAAAATGTTGTAGCACACACAAATATTTGAGGTAACAAACCGTTTGTAGTAATGTTGCAAGCATGACGGTCATACATCTGCTTTCAGTGTATTCTCCATGGCTCTCAGGGGCTGCGGTACAGTGAAGTAATCATTGCAACAATTATCATCTGGGTGATTTCTTTCTATGTGCACTGGTTCTTATAAATACAAATTCCAGGTCGCACAGCTAAATATTTAGGGGCATATGAGAGTAAAATAGTTGCACTGTAGAGGCCTGTACTTCACTCAACCATGAAGCAAAGATCATTCACTGTAGCATCAATGCTTTATCAAGGTCACTGACATAGTTTCCTGTTTCTGTCATTATGACCAGTCTATCCAAATGACACCATAGTGTCCTCCATGCTGGATCCAAAATGGCCTCCCTCCATGTGGTTTCCATCCGGCCCATGCAGTATCTCACCCACTCTGGGGAACAGAGGAGCCTGCGGCTCTGTTTGACTGGCGTGACCATCAATCTGTAGCTCAGGGGGTTGGCACCAGACTCCACACTGAGGGAAAATTGAACAGCAACCGATAATCTGGGTTTGTGTTGAACAGAAGGAGGGCTGTGTCCTCTGAGACCTTGTGATGTTTCTTCTGGCTGTGGACCGGTGTGGATGACGAGGGAAGGCCGACCTGGTCTGGCTTGCCAGAAGAGCTGCAGAGTTTCTACACGGAGATACTGAAGAGATACTGCAGCAGATATCAGAGATACTGCAGAGACACTGCAGCAGATATCAGAGATACTGCAGAGATGATGCAGAGACACTGCAGCAGATATCAGAGATACTGCAGAGATGCTGCAGAGACACTGCAGCAGATATCAGAGATACTGCAGAGACACTGCAGCAGATATCAGAGATACTGCAGAGACACTGCAGCAGATATCAGAGATACTGCAGAGACACTGCAGCAGATATCAGAGATACTGCAGAGATGCTGCAGAGACACTGCAGCAGATATCAGAGATACTGCAGATATACTGAAAAGATACTGCAGCAGATAGATATCAGAGATAGTGTGTGATAGAGAGGGGGAGATAAGTACGGTATACGATAGTGTGGGTGTGTGTTAGGCTTGGGCGGTATACCGTATATACCGTATACCAGGGTATTTGAAAATACCCACAAGATGGTTTTTCAATACTGTCAAAACAATTACATTGAAGTTGTTCAATACATTTGAATATTTGTAGCTACTTTTTAAGTTGTTACCTGCAGTCAACTTGTGCAATACCTTAGGAGATACCTTAGGAGATACCTTAGGAGATAAAGCAGATAGCATTCCTCATTTCACCTGTCACATTATTTTACATTATGAAGCTTACATACCCCAGAGCATTCGAGCCAGCCAGGTGTTTGTTTGTAAATAGCACAATGGGAGAAAGCGAGCTGGTGAGTGAATAGTATTCATTATCTATTGGATAGTCTCTGTTGTGAGGTGCACATGAGGTGTTGAAGTTACACTTATATGCAATTCACTACTAAATGTTTGCCATCAGATATCTTATTATAGCGTTCTGCCAGAAGTCAAAAAGTGGTACAGCTGCCATTGTTTCCCTGTGCTTCCTTCTAGTGTTGTCTTTCTCCTCCATTCTTCTCCCCTCTGCTCCATGTACTCTTGCGGCTCTTCCTTCAGAAAAGCATGCATCACAACTTTGTTCATTTGCACAATTTATCTCGTTCACTTTCGCTTGTAAATGTACTCACTCACCAAAAATGACATTCAGTAGCTAGAAGGAGGGCTGTGCTTTTATAACTTTAAGAGCTGAATTTGCTTGTCTTTGCAATTAGTTTGTTATTTTTTGTTTGTTAGCATTTAGATAACAGCGTCTATGTGATTTCGATGTTAGTTTGCGCTAAATTGGTTAGCATTCTGGTAATGGAGGCCCAATGGACTTTTCTTGCGTTTTTAGCGCCCCCTTGTGTGCTATGCCAGAAACACTGTAAATCCCAGTGTGAGAGAAGGACGGTAGGACAATATGAAAATCTAGATACCGCCCAAGCCTAGTGTGTGTGTGTCTGCATGTGCAAATGTGTGTGTGTGTGTTCGTGCGTGCGTGCGTATTGAGCCTACCTTCAAGACATACATAGATACACATTGATCACCCAGCTTGATCAGCTGTTCCCCACAGATTTAGAAATCATTGGTGGGCAATAACGGATAGTGTTTTTCTGTTCCATGGCGCTTCCCACTGCCAATATTAAACCGCTAAAAACGTCCACTAGGACCCAGGCAGAGACACAGCTCTGAAGCAGAGGCTGTGTGTGAAATCAATGTCAACCAAATGAGTTTGTGTTTTTCTCTTTAGTTGTTTTGCCCCTTGAGTCGAGTCAATTTGTCTCTCCTTTTTGGAGATGTATTTTTCTTATTGACCCCAAAGGCTTTAGTCATAGTCTGTTTTGAAAAGTGCACGTGAAAGTGAAATGTATTTGCTGAATGTAATCGCACAAAGTTTGAATGTAATCGCATAGAAAGTATATATTGTTGTGGGCTCACTCTCCTCATGTGGTCTCGCTCTCCGTCTGTCTCTTTCTCTCTCCCTTTCTCTCTGAGCAATCAGAGAAGATAGACGAGAAAGAAAAACACACCAACTCCGACACAAGTGCACCAGATTCTATTCAATTCCTCTCCCCTTGTTACTTCTCTTTGGGAGGAGGCAATTAAGCCCAATTTGCCTTGATTAGGCTGCACGCCTAATGTGCTTTGGAAGAGGAGAGAAAAAATGTTGCTCTGCAATTTGGGTGGAAGACACGTGCGAAGAAGACAAGTGATTGCACAGTAACTTTCAATTGCCATTTTAACAAGTGTCAGGATTCGGGAATGAAAGGAGAACTCTGAGCTGTAAAATTTCCTCCCTGGTAGAGAAGCTGTTTTTGTCAAGGAGCCTTGTCGTAGGGTGGGGATGTCTATAGAATGTGTTCAGGGACAATGACAATTTGGTAACACTTTGCGCCTTTAAGCCTGAAGGTATAATGCATTATAATGCTGTTATAATGCATTTAAAGACTTGTTTCTAGGTAATAAAGTAATAAAGCATGTTACCTAAGGCTTTAGGTAAAGTGTTACAGAGCATTTCTCCTCCCTATTTCCAGTCTGTGGCGGTGGCGGCCATCTTTGTTCGGGCTGACATTATATCATTCTCCAGCTGCAGACCGCTTTGACAAAGCTTTGGATAAACGAGTGATAATGGCAGCGTGGGGGATTTTCTTCTTTCTCCACTCACTGCTAGAGAGACTGTCATGCAGGTCAGGATTTAGGCCTAGTCACTCATACAGCGGGAGAGTTGGTGGGTTTTCTTCATTTGATGCCAAAAGAGGTTTTCTTTGTCCAAGGGCCAAGCTTGACAAGTCACCCCGTCCCCATTACAGAGTGTTACAGAGAAAAGGTCTAGGCCGGTCTTCCTTTTGGAAGAATAGAATAAAGCACTGGCTGTGTCCCAAAGGGCACCCTATTCCCTATAGTGAATTACTTGTGACCAAACCCCGTATTAGTCCTGGTCAAAAGTAGGGAATAGGGAACCATTTGGGACACAGACACAGTGTTTGAAAAGCCACGGTGTGCCACTGACTCTCCGCTTTCAGAAAGCTCTTTGCCTGCTTCACTTTTGAGTTTTGATTTGGGTGGAAAGTGAAAGGAGTTGTTTTTTGACCTTGTGAACCTTCTTCTCACTTCTCTTTTCAAAAACCTGATTGATTCATTCCAAACAGAACAGGACTCTGTGTCTCCGTCCCAAATGGCACCCTATTCCCTACATAGTGCACTGCTTTGGACCAGAGCCCTCAAAGGAGTTGGACCATATAGGGAATAGGGTGCCATTTGGGACGCACTTGTGTGTGTGTTCTTGTTGCATTACCGGTTCCCCTTTCCCATGTGAAAGTAGATTTTCACCAAGCCCTTTGAGAAAGTAAAAGCGTTCCCTCACTCTCTGTTCAATTCAATAGACTTTATTGACATGGCAAGTAATATTACTTACAATGTTGAAGTGCACATATAACTACATTAATCTGACTAACAGTAATAAAGTAATAATAATAATAAAAGTACTAACAATATTACTACTACTAATAATAATAAGTATACTAATAATACTACTAATAATAATACTAATAATAAGTATACAAATATACTAATAATAATACCGCTACGATGTATACTACTAATACTATAATACTAATAATACTAATAATTATAATTATAAGTATACTAATAATACTAATACTAATAATATGAACCATACTAATAATAAAATATATACTAATAATATTATTAATAATAATATGACTGCTAATAATATATATACTAATATTAATATTATGAATAATACTACTGCTAATAATAATAATAATAAGTATATTAATAATACAAATAATACTACTAATAATAATAATAAGTATACTAATAATAATAATAATACGAATACTAATAATAATAATAGGAGGCCTAATATTAGTGGTAATGATATTAACATTAACAGAACTACAACAACATTAGTCATGAGAATAATAATGTAATGAAAGCCAAAACCAAACTAAATAGCAAATACTATTGTTACATTGTTACTTTTCACTGGCTTTCCCTCAGCTTGTGGCAGGAGGCCACATATTTACGTGCCAAAACTGCACATGTAGTTTTTTTATCCAATGCATATTAGATATTTTCGTCATTTTTTTATAGTTTAAAATGATTTGTAATGAAGGATAATTTGGGGAAAGAAAGATTCTCTTATGTCTGAGTATTTGTCCCAGTGCAATAGGTATCCCTCTTTCTTTATTTTTGATCTCCTCTCTCTTTGTCTCCCTCTCTTTTCTCGTCCCTCTTTCTCTCTCTCTCTCTGCAGCAGCTTGGGTGCATTAGGGCCACGTCTTCAACTCTGTGTATTTGGTCATTACAGACCAGTGGGCCTCCCTTTAGTAAACATGAACAGTCTCACAGAGACCATCAGTACAGGCCCTATTGCCCTTAGTCCCTGTAGTACAAAGACACTCCAAATCCCTCTGAAGGTGTTCCCCTTTAAAACTCCATTACCTTAACCTCGTTAACCAGAGACCACATAGGCCTGCTACACTCCCTGAAGTCCCGCACCGGCCCCCAGCCCCACCCCCCCCCTATCATTTCCAGACCAGGGTTCAAACACGCCCAACTAGCACTCCAGACAGGCTAAAGTCCAGACTAAAGTCCAGACTAAAGTCCAGACAGGCTGAAGTCCAGACTAAAGTCCAGACAGGCTAAAGTCCAGTCTACAGTCCAGACTAAAGGCTCAAATTATTTGAAAGATCTCATATAGTATTTGAACCCTGTTCTGATGGCCACTTTCCCTTTGACTGGTGAGTCCCTGACACCACACAACAGCCCCTCGACCCGTCCACTCCTCCGTCTCTTCATCCCTCCACTCCTCCATCCCTCCCTCCTCTTTTAATCTGTGTCCTGGGCGTCGTTTGGGGAGAGTAGCCTTTATAAAACCACCGCACAGCGCAGCAAACCTCTTCAGTATGTGCAGTCTGTCACTTTGCATTAAGTCATTATGGCTCCCTGTAGCTTGGTCTGTAGTTTGTTTGTGTATCGGTCTGAGGCATCAGCTGTTACTGTCTGAGGAGAAGAGGAAGCTTAAAGGCATCGTGAGGGAAGTCGTGAGACATGGCTGCTATATGAGGCCCTCTCTCTTTCCTCTCTAAAAAAATATGCATTGTTGTTGTATAGTGTATATACAATCTGGTCAAATAT
>NC_092165.1:13721864-13761864 GCF_045791955.1 Oncorhynchus clarkii lewisi
GTGTGAGTTTTATGTTGTTTAGTTGAGGGAAGTTAAACTACTGTAGGAGAGTAGCACAGGTCAGATGGGAGGTTTATTTTGTAAATGGATGCAAAGTCAAATAAGAGGATGTTTTTGGTGAGAGAGCTTTTGTGTCTGTAATCTGTAATTTAAGTGTGATTTTGGGACGAGGGCGAGACAGAGGAACAGAGGAACGAGGGGAGAGATGAAGGCGAGGGAAAGACAGACATAATGGTGGACTTAAAACAGTAAGTGTATAGATGGAGAGAAAGTGTGTAGTCCCTTCTCATCTCCCCCCCAGAGCTCTAACAGGTTAGGTAAGAGGTAAGACTATATATTTGTCATCTGGCCTAATCTGAAGTGTTACCGGGCAGCATTAATCTCCCAGCCAGGGCTCAACACAATGGCAATGTTAAGCCGGCCTGAGGAGTGGACAGCAGCCACAGCTCTGACACACACACACACACACACACACACACACACACACACACACACACACACACACACACACACACACACACACAGCCGCTCTGAGATGCACAGACAGGTAGGGGAATTGAGGGCGAAAACACCACGTAACCATAACTCCATAATCCCTCGGAGCCACCAGGTCAACCATCCAACGACCTTTAGAAGCTACCGTGTCCAATCGGCCAGAAGTGCTAAGAGCCAAAAAGCTGACGTTGAGATAAATAGTGTTTGAAGGTCCGTTTCAGTTAGATTTGCTGTTATTGCGACATCTTTAGCTGGTGGAATTTTTTGACATTTATTTTTTGCTAAATGAAAAGTAGCTTGTTAAATGTTCAACACCAGAATTTGTTATATTATATAAATCATTGTTCAATATTATGTAATATGATTGTATTTATTATAATACATTTGATTTGTTAGATATTATTCATGTTATTAAATTACTGATATTTGAAGGCATACTGGGGTTATTTTTGTTATATTAATACATTGTAGCTAGCTATTTTGTAATAATTTCCCTGATTCTAAAATTCTTAAATGTTATTTCAAAGTCAAGAAATACATACAAAAATAACAATTTTCAATGTCACCATGTCCATAATATCTGTATTTTCCAATTAATTAAAAAAAGATATATATTTATATTTTGAGCGTAATATGTATTTCCCATAAATGTTTTGAAGAACAAAAATGTATATAGTGAATGAGTGGTAGATATATATAATATACCTGTATAAATAATGTTGGATCATTTAGCTTTTAACAAATACATTCCAAACCTATTCTAAAGATCCATCCCAGCACGACAACAGCCAGTCACCAGCCTTGATGACCATCCAACCAGAATTCAAAACTTTTGATCAGTTCCATCCAATCACGTTGCCTCATAACAACATCACCCCACCCACTGTGCTTGTCTCGTCTGCAGTAGAGGGGATAAGACAGAAGAAGCCTGGAATATGTAACAACCAGGAATACAAATACCACCCTATGAATACCATCATCATAGAGTTAGCGGGAACCAGCAGCCGCTGTTTTGTTACACTTACTTGATTCATAATTGGCCCGTTTCTTCTCTTCTTCTCTCAGATAATGGCCTTTCTGTCTTCTTCTCTCAGATAATGACCTTGCTGTATTGGGCTTCTCTGCATATCTCTATTGTGTACGACTCGTGTGTCTCTCCCTGTGCCGTGACTGGGTTGGATGTCGGGCCAGTGGTGTGCGACGTGTACTCTGGATGGCTTACGACAGAGTGTAGTGTAGTGTAGTGTAGTGCAGTGCAGTGTATATCTCTCACCCTTCTGTGTGTAAGATAGTGGTTGGGTATTTTGGTAGGGCATTACTGTACAATGGCATGCACTGCAGTATGTCTGGGTGCTTTCCGCTCAGCTATGATCTCTCCTGTCACGCTGGAGTTACCCATAGACCTACACACACACACACACACACACATAACCACACACACACACTGGCAGGGTCCCCATTGAGCAGCGATTCCCAACCTTTTCGTTTCTGGGGATCACCAAATCCCCGTCAAAAGCTCTTGAGGACCACCATTCTCATTTTTTCAACTAAATATCTTGGCGGTCAAATGAAGAGTATTTTATCAGTGAATGTAACAGATTAAATGCCTATTATTACTATTGTTATTATTAACAATGGGCATTGTGAAAAGTAATGGGAAATTGCCTGTAATACCATTAATACTCCTAGCTGTTATTATAAAAATAAACAGCCAGCCTTGTGTTTCTGCAGGGAGCACACACATATCTCCACACACACACATCTCCACACATATCACTACACACACATCTCCACACACACATCTCCAAACACACACATATCCACACATATCACTACACACACATCTCCACACACACATCTCCACACATATCTCTACACACACATATCTCCACACACACATCTCCACACATATCTCTACACACACATATCTCCACACACACATCTCCACACATATCTCTACACACACATATCTCCACACACACATCTCCACACATATCTCTACACACACATATCTCCACACACACATCTCCACACATATCTCTACACACATATCTCCACACACAGATCTCCACACATATCTCTACACACACATATCTCCACACATATCTCTACACACACATATCTCCACACATATCTCCACACACACATCTCCACACATATCTCTACACACACATATCTCCACACATATCTCTACACACATATCTCCACACATATCTCCACACACACATCCCCACACATATCTCTATACACATATCTCCACACACACATCTCCACACATATCTCTACACACATATCTCCACACACAGATCTCCACACATATCTCTACACACACATCTCCACACATATCTCTACACACACATATCTCCACACATATCTCCACACACACATCTCCACACACACATCTCCACACACACATCTCCACATACACATCTCCACACACACATCTCCACACACACATCTCCACATCACACTGCTCCACACACACATCTCCACATCACACATCTCCACATCACACATCTCCACATACACATCTCCACATACACATCTCCACATACACATCTCCACATCACACTGTGCCACACACACGTCTCCACATCACACATCTCCACATCACACGTACACATCTCCACATACACATCTCCACATCACACATCTCCACATACACATCTCCACACACACATCTCCACATCACACAACTCCACATCACACAGCTCCACATCACACAGCTCCACATCACACTGCTCCACACACACATCTCCACATACACATCTCCACACACACATCTCCACATCACACATCTCCACATACACATCTCCACATCACACATCTCCATCTCCACATCACACATCTCCACACACACATCTACACACACACATCTCCACATCACACATCTCCACATCACACATATACACATCACACATACACACATCTCCAAACACACATCTCCACATCACACATCTCCACATCACACATCTCCACACACATCTCCACATCACACTGCTCCACACACACATCTCCACACACACATCTCCACATCACACATCTACACACCGCACATCTCCACATCACACATACACATCTCCACATCACACATACACATCTCCTCATCACACTGCTCCACACACACATCTCCACATCACACATCTCCACATCTCCACATCACACATCTCCACATCACACATCTCCACACACACATCTCCACAGACACATCTCCACATCACACATCTCCACCCACACATCTCCACATCACACATCTCCACATCACACATCTACACACACACACATCTCCAAACACACTGCTCCACATACACATCTCCACATCACACATCTCCACATCACACATCTACACACACACACATCTCCACATCACACTGCTCCACACACACTGCTCCACACACACATCTTCTTTACTTACCTACACACACACACACCTTTTCTTCTTATTTTTTCCCCCACACCATTGGTTAGAGCCTGTAAATAAGCATTTCACTGTAAGGTCTACCTACACCTGTTGTATTCGGCGCATGTGACAAATAAACTTGGATTTGAATTGATCTATTGAAGTCTCTGCTCTGCCTATGACTCGGCTGTTTGTCCTCTCTCTCTCACGCCAGCTGAAACACAATGACGGTAGTGGCATAGTGACACTGCAGGGGTTTGGGGCTTGGAGAATAAGAAGATGAAAGAGAGAAGAGAGGGAAAGTAGAAAGCTCAGATTTGACAGGTCTCTTGGACAGAGAGATTTCCCTTTCTTTCTCCCAGCCCGAGGATGCTTTTGTGTCGCACCTCTGCCCCAGCAGGATAAACACAGCCAGCACCCTGAGAGTGTACACACACACACACACACACACACACACACACACACACACACACACACACACACACACACACACACACACATCGCCCTGAGAGCACAGAGGCTAAGGCGCTCACATAAAACCATTTGACCGTTCAGCCTAAATAATTCAGCTGACATCACCTCTGAGAGCAGAGCTCAGGACAGGCCAGCAGATGAGCCAGCAGCACTCAGTCTATATCCATTCTTTCTCTGTAGCTCTCTCTCTCTATGGTTCTGTCTCTCTCTCTCTCTATATGGTTCTCTCTCTATGGTTCTCTATCTCTCTCTCTGTTTCTCTCTCTCTCTATGGTTCTCTCTCTCTCTTTAGCTCTCTCTCTATGGTTCTCTCTCTCTATGGTTCTCTCTCTCTGTGGTTCTCTCTCTCTCTATGGTTCTCTCTCTCTATGGTTCTCTATCTCTTTCTATGGTTCTCTCTTTCTATGGTTCTCTCTTTCTATGGTTCTCTCCCTCTCTATGGTTCTCTCTCTCTATGGTTCTCTCTCTCTGTGGTTCTCTCTCTCTCTATGGTTCTCTCTCTCTATGGTTCTCTATCTCTTTCTATGGTTCTCTCTCTCTATGGTTCTGTCTCTCTCTCTCTCTATATGGTTCTCTCTCTATGGTTCTCTATCTCTCTCTCTGTTTCTCTCTCTCTCTATGGTTCTCTCTCTCTCTTTAGCTCTCTCTCTATGGTTCTCTCCCTCTATGGTTCTCTATCTCTTTCTGTGGTTCTCTCTCTCTCTATGGTTCTCTCCCTCTATGGTTCTCTCCCTCTATGGTTCCCTCCCTCTATGGTTCTCTCCCTCTATGGTTCCCTCCCTCTATGGTTCTCTCCCTCTATGGTTCCCTCCCTCTATGGTTCTCTCCCTCTATGGTTCTCTCTCTCTATGGTTCCCTCCCTCTATGGTTCCCTCCCTCTATGGTTCTCTCCCTCTATGGTTCCCTCCCTCTATGGTTCTCTCCCTCTATGGTTCCCTCCCTCTATGGTTCTCTCCCTCTATGGTTCTCTCCCTCTATGGTTCCCTCTCTCTATGGTTCCCTCTCTCTATGGTTCTCTCCCTCTATGGTTCTCTCCCTCTATGGTTCCCTCTCTCTATGGTTCCCTCTCCCTGTCTTTGTACCTGTCTCTTTCTCAGTATAGCTCTCTTCTTTGTTTATTCTCTCTCTCGTTCTCTCTTTCTTCTCTCTCTTCTTCCCCCCTGTCACTTCCACTCTTTGTCTTTCTCCATCAGAGGGTTATATTGAAGTTCCCTCAGCCAGCAGCTCATTTCATATTCTCTAAGAATATTTTTAACAGCAATAACAGAAACAATAGCAGATGCATTTTTTCTCCTCTTCTCTGTTCATATCATTGAAACAATCTCACAACAGATTTCTTAGAAAATAATAAATATGAGCGGGAGGAAAGAATGATCAAATGGAAATATTGGGGATAATAAACAGATCACTCTTCACTTCATCCCATTCCCCTACCCCTGACTGTGCTGCCATACAGCTGTACGTCTATGGCAGAGAGAGCGAGAGACGGGTAGATGGAGCTCATCTGCATACACACACACACACTCTCTCTCTCTCTCACACACACACACACACACACACACACACACACACACACACACACACACACACACACACACACACACACACACACACACACACACACACACACACACACACACACTCACAAACAGGGCTGGGATCTGCCTGTATTGAAATAGCTCGGTACCGTGACCTACATTCATTCCCCCAGCTGGAGAAAAGGCTCTGAGTCTCTCTCTCTCACACACACACACACACATGCACGCAAACACCACACGCACACAAACCACACACACACACACTCTCACATACAAAAGTACGTCAGATTAATTGAGCTGGTTCTCATCTATGAGAGAGAGAGAGAACACAGCTGAATCTTCCTTATTCTCTGTCTGTCTCTGTCTCTGTCTCTGTCTCTGTCTCTCTCTCTCTCTCTCTCTCTCTCTGTCTCTCTCTCTCTCTCTCTCTCTGTCATTCAATTCTCTTTATTGGCATGACGTAACAATGTTCATATTGCCAAAGCTTATTTTGGATATTTACAATATAAAAATGAGAATCAAAATTGTCAGCAGGACAACAGTTACAACAATAAACAAGGGTCAAAATAACCATACATTCAACAATAACAATAAGCATACAGTAGAGGACATGTGCATGTCTCGCTCTCTCTCTCTCTGTCTGTCTGTCTGTCTGTCTGTCTGTCTGTCTGTCTGTCTGTCTGTCTGTCTGTCTCTGTCTCTCTCTGTCTCTCTGTCTCTCTGTCTCTGTCTCTCTCTGTGTTTCTCTCTGTCTGTTTCTCTCTCACTGCATAAGCTTGTCATCTCTGATGCAATATATGTAATCTATGATGGGTGTAGCACATAGCGTTTGTACCATACATGTCCCATGTCTGATGTGGCTGCACGCACATGCTACGCTCAGTGTTGTTGACGTTGGTGTGTTTGTTGTTGAAAGATTACATTCTTATGTGTTCTTAAGATGGGCCTGTCTTAAAAGGGTCTCAGGGGGCCTCTTAGAACCAGGCTGCTGCTGCACTGTTATCATCACAACATTATCTGTCACTCAGACTAGTATAGTGATAGACATGACAATAATGCCAAGTTATTGAATCAAAAGGTGCGTTCTTGTCACTCAGAGTAGCAACAATGACAGAGATGGTAATAACTGTTTAAAAAGGTGCATTCTTTCTTTAATGTTTCGTATCGATGTTTAATGTAAATAATAACAATACAAATGCAAATGATGATACATTATTTGAATAAATACGTATATATATTACAGTTAATAAATACATGCTTTACATTCGATAAATCCATATATGTAAAATAATGAAATAGTAAATAATATGCCATTTTCTGTATTCTACAATGAGCTGTTTTCTCTCCTATGAAGTCAGAAATAGACTAGTAGGTAGGTGTCTAAGTGAGAATAACTACTTTGACTTCAGAGTGCTCAGGTCATCCGAATCCCTCTGTCTTTGTTCAATCTCAGTCAGTATTCACCTGCTGCTCTCATACACTTCAGCCCAGAGGGGATTCCTGGAATTCATTTGAATCAGTTCTATAATTGGCTATTTTTAGTTCTACACATTTAATCAACTGTTGCCCCCAAATGTACAATTTCCCTTCAGCGCTTTGATGGAAAATCTCAATGAAGCTTCAAAGTTTCGTTGCGTTGGTATTATGACGGGGATTGTCACGCTTCTTGGAGGGGGAAAAAAACCTGTCTAATTTTTCCACCATTGATGTAACTGCAAACATATGCATGAAGTAATTCAACTTGATAAGTAGTAAATATTTGAGACAATTGTTTGATATTTTAAAATGCGGCTGAGACATTTGCATAATATTTTTTAAGATGTCAGACTACAGTAAATGTTTTCCTTAGACGCTCAGATATGATACAAGTATTGACATGGAAATAAAGACACAACTACAGCTGCTGTGTGAAGATGCCCTGAAATGGACACAGTTTTTAATCTGACACATCATTTTCCAGAAATCTACACCATACGTATTTCAAACAGTTTATGTACTTTTATAAATCAATCTGACACCAGCATTTTCCACACACAATTTAAAAAACTTTTATTTTTATTTTTTAAGAGGATGTCCTGAAATGGACACCATGCTAACCTGTGTGGTGGCGGCGGCGGCAGTTAAGACCTGCTGGGTTCACGTCTAGCCATGGACGGGGAGTTCCCAGTCAACCAGTCAAGCAGCGCGTCAACCCATGCGTTTAACTCCCCCAACCAACACCGTGCCTTTCCATTCAATAGGATCTTCCTTCGAGCAGAGAGAGAGCGATGCAGCCTCCCAAACAAAGGCGATGGAGAATGAATGGTGACGTCTGCCTCTGTTGGTTCACCTGTTACTATGTAAATAATAGACCTCTCTGGCTCAGACCGTGTTGCTCTATCTGCTGTAGATGGAGCCGTCTTTTTCAAGGATCTATTGGGATTTGTCCAGGAAACTCCAATTGCCCGTATTTCCACACACGGTATAGTTTCTGATAATTGTTTGAACATAGTTCTTATAGATGAAACAGAATCTCTGAGTTTCAAACATATTCATTATTTAGGCGCAGATGTACACAGCAATTATTGGGGAGTTTTATCTCAACCTAAAAAATATATACACTACCATTCAAAAGTTTGGGGTCCCTTAGAAATGTCCTTGTTTTTGAAAGAAACGTTTTTTGTCTCGTAAAATAACATCAATGACTATTGTTAAAAAATGTTTCCAGCTACAATAGTCATTTACAACATTAACAATGTCTACACTGTATTTCTGATTTTAAAAAAATGTTATTTTAATGGACAAAAAATTGGTTTTTCTTTCAAAAACAAGGATATTCCTAAACTTTTGAACGGTAGTGTATATAACCCTAAACCTTTGAAGGGTAGTGTATATAACCCTAAACCTTTGAACAGTAGTGTATATAACCCTAAACCTTTGAACAGTAGTGTATATAACCCTAAACCTTTGAACAGTAGTGTATATAACCCTAAACCTTTGAACAGTAGTGTATATAACCCTAAACCTTTGAACAGTAGTGTATATAACCCTAAACCTTTGAACAGTAGTGTATATAACCCTAAACTTTTGAACAGTAGTGTATATAACCCTAAACCTTTGAACAGTAGTGTATATAACCCTAAACCTTTGAACAGTAGTGTATATAACCCTAAACCTTTGAACAGTAGTGTATATAACCCTAAACCTTTGAACAGTAGTGTATATAACCCTAAACCTTTGAAGGGTAGTGTATATAACCCTAAACCTTTGAAGGGTAGTGTATATAACCCTAAACCTTTGAACAGTAGTGTATATAACCCTAAACCTTTGAACAGTAGTGTATATAACCCTAAACCGTTGAACAGTAGTGTATATAACCCTAAACCTTTGAACAGTAGTGTATATAACCCTAAACCTTTGAACAGTAGTGTATATAACCCTAAACCTTTGAACAGTAGTGTATATAACCCTAAACCATTGAACAATAGTGTAATAACCCTAAACCTTTGAACAGTAGTGTATATAACCCTAAACCTTTGAACAGTAGTGTATATAACCCTAAACCTTTGAACAGTAGTGTATATAACCCTAAACCTTTGAAGGGTAGTGTATATAACCCTAAACCTTTGAACAGTAGTGTATATAACCCTAAACCTTTGAACAGTAGTGTATATAACCCTAAACCTTTGAACAGTAGTGTATATAACCCTAAACATTTGAACAGTAGTGTATATAACCCTAAACCTTTGAAGGGTAGTGTATATAACCCTAAACCTTTGAAGGGTAGTGTATATAACCCTAAACCTTTGAACAGTAGTGTATATAACCCTAAACCTTTGAACAGTAGTGTATATAACCCTAAACCTTTGAACAGTAGTGTATATAACCCTAAACCTTTGAAGGGTAGTGTATATAACCCTAAACCTTTGAACAGTAGTGTATATAACCCTAAACCTTTGAACAGTAGTGTATATAACCCTAAGCCTTTGAACAGTAGTGTATATAACCCTAAACCTTTGAACAGTAGTGTATATAACCCTAAACCTTTGAAGGGTAGTGTCTATAACCCTAAACCTTTGAACAGTAGTGTATATAACCCTAAACCTTTGAAGGGTAGTGTATATAACCCTAAACCTTTGAACAGTAGTGTATATAACCCTAAACCTTTGAACAGTAGTGTATATAACCCTAAACCTTTGAACAGTAGTGTATATAACCCTAAACCTTTGAAGGGTAGTGTATATAACCCTAAACCTTTGAACAGTAGTGTATATAACCCTAAACCTTTGAACAGTAGTGTATATAACCCTAAACCTTTGAAGGGTAGTGTATATAACCCTAAACCTTTGAACAGTAGTGTATATAACCCTAAACCTTTGAACAGTAGTGTATATAACCCTAAACCTTTGAACAGTAGTGTATATAACCCTAAACCTTTGAACAGTAGTGTATATAACCCTAAACCTTTGAAGGGTAGTGTCTATAACCCTAAACCTTTGAACAGTAGTGTATATAACCCTAAACCTTTGAAGGGTAGTGTATATAACCCTAAACCTTTGAACAGTAGTGTATATAACCCTAAACCTTTGAACAGTAGTGTATATAACCCTAAACCTTTGAACAGTAGTGTATATAACCCTAAACCTTTGAACAGTAGTGTATATAACCCTAAACCTTTGAACAGTAGTGTATATAACCCTAAACCTTTGAACAGTAGTGTATATAACCCTAAACCTTTGAACAGTAGTGTATATAACCCTAAACCTTTGAAGGGTAGTGTATATAACCCTAAACCTTTGAAGGGTAGTGTATATAACCCTAAACCTTTGAACAGTAGTGTATATAACCCTAAACCTTTGAAGGGTAGTGTATATAACCCTAAACCTTTGAACAGTAGTGTATATAACCCTAAACCTTTGAACAGTAGTGTATATAACCCTAAACCTTTGAAGGGTAGTGTATATAACCCTAAACCTTTGAACAGTAGTGTATATAACCCTAAACCTTTGAACAGTAGTGTATATAACCCTAAACCTTTGAACAGTAGTGTATATAACCCTAAACCGTTGAACAGTAGTGTATATAACCCTAAACCTTTGAACAGTAGTGTATATAACCCTAAACCTTTGAAGGGTAGTGTATATAACCCTAAACCTTTGAAGGGTAGTGTATATAACCCTAAACCTTTGAAGGGTAGTGTATATAACCCCAAGTTTATTATTCATTCGTTTCAATTTCATAGCTATTTAATTCCATAATTATTTCCTAGTAAAATATATGTCAAAATAGATGCCGCCACGAGTGTCAGTGTGGCGGTAGGATCGGGCATAGCAGCAACATTGTTCAGAGTAGAAAAATCTGATCGAACGTTCACAGGAAAATAAACAGACTCTTGTCTATAAAAATAGCAGGGTGTCAGAACCTGAGTTATTCATGGGATTATTACCCTGACGTTCCTGATCGTCTTCTAATGACTGGGGTCTTTACATGACAGAGAAAGACACATAGAGGAGACAGTTGTTTGTCCACCCAGTCATTTAGAGCATTAAATGATAATAGCACATCAGCAGCTTGAGACCCGGCCCACCCTGACGCTCAGGCTCATCGCAATAAGTAAAGGCTTTCAACACACAAACTGGCACTCAGTCCGTCTGGGTGTCCACAGACCTGCTTTGCTGTTATTTTAATATAGCCACGGGCTCTGATTGACTCTGGTTCAGCTGTGTGTGTGTGTGTGTGCGCGTGCGTGTGTCAGAGAAATCCCCCAATTAACTGAAACATTGTCAAGTACCACTTACTCGATAAAGATGTCAACCGTAGCTGTTCATTTCATCCTTACGTACAGATTCCTTACTTTACTGTAGATCCTGTGCCCTTCTCTCCACCCACGAGGACTGTTGTCCCAAATCGAAACCACAGCTGATGGCCAACACCTGGAGGTGGATGGAAGGGTTAACTCATGTTTGAGTCCAGACTGGCTCTGTGTGTTTGACATATGGAGGTGTTTCTAGTCTGCCTGTGAAAGCAAAGCGGCACGTCTAGTGTTGCAGTCGGCCTAGTTGTCCCAGGCTGCGTCCCGGATGGCACCCTATTCCCTGCATACTGCACTACTTTTGACCAGAGCGCTATGGTCCCTGATCAAAAGCAGTGCACTGAATAGGGAATAGGGTGCCATTTGGGACACAGGCCAAGTGAACCTATAACCGCCCTTCTTGTCATGTAGGTCAGGCTTTAGGGGGATTGTATTTTACCACCACTCTGAAATCAGAGCCCTCTTTTGTCAGAGCAGAGGAAGAAGTAAATGGCTTTAGAATAGATTTTATCAACAGCCATCAGTCAGCGGGGTGGAAGACGTCTCAGTCACCGGATTAGGTGACACTCTCCAAATAGCCAGCTCAATTAACCAATCAGGTGCTTAGGTCTAAACAGGCCCCTCGAGCCCCGAGGGGAAATCCCGCCCCCGTGTTGGGAGGCCTGGACTCACCTTTCTGACCTCATCTGTCAGTCATAGAGAGGGGGGACTGGACTCACCTTTCTGACCTCATCTGTCAGTCATAGAGAGGGGGGACTGGACTCACCTTTCTGACCTCATGTCAGTCATAGAGAGGGGGGACTGAACTCACCTTTCTGACCTCATCTGTCAGTCATAGAGAGGGGGGACTGGACTCACATTACTGACCTCATCTGTCAGTCATAGAGAGGGGGGACTGGACTCACCATTCTGACCTCATCTGTCAGTCATAGAGAGGGGGGACTGGACTCACCTTTCTGACCTCATCTGTCAGTCATAGAGAGGGGGGACTGGACTCACCTTTCTGACCACATCTGTCAGTCATAGAGAGGGGGGACTGGACTCACCATTCTGACCTCATCTGTCAGTCATAGAGAGGGGGGACTGGACTCACATTACTGATCTCATCTGTCAGTCATAGTGACGGGGGACTGGACTCACCTTTCTGACCTCATCTGTCAGTCATAGAGAAGGGGGACTCACCTTTCTGACCTCATCTGTCAGTCATAGAGGGGGGGGACTGGACAGCAGGGCTAGAATCTCTCAGAGGTAAAAGTAGTGGTTGTAATGGCACACCTCACAGACACTCTGTGATTAACCAGGCTGTATACATACACACACACACACTCCCCACATCCTGCTCCTGCAACTCTCAAGAGGGTTAGCTCCCATGACTCTCTGATATCAATCTGCACACTGACTGATACTGTAGGAATGTTGGCGTCACTGACATTAGGTCAAAGATACTGTGTCAACACAACAACACTCTTCTGGGATTACCTCAACACGAGACGTTCTGCCCCAAAAATCTTCTTCTAAACTTAATTAAAAAAATAATTGTAATGGATAAACAGAGAGAAATGGAAGAAATGACAGTGTCCTTATAACGTGACTAAAGAAGAGAAACATCATACAATGAAATACAATAAATAAGTATTTTCTCTAAATGTGCAGGCCTTTGCAACCTTGTCCACTGTGTAACTCCATTCAACAGTCTGTCGACGTTACGGTTATTCCAAAAATATTATTTTAATAGGAGAAATGAGAGAGAGAACCAGCAACTTATGCATCCGCTGCCGAGAGAGAGAGGGGATGCTTGGCGAACCAGTATCAAGAAGTCCTATCTCATCATAAGCCACTAATCTGAACAATACAGTGCTGCTAGGGGAAATTGCTTCACTCGTGGCCGTTCTTTTCCGTACCAGAGTTTTTCTGCATATAAACAGGGTTTTTTCCCCCGGCCCGACAGTGTTTTTTCCGGCCGCCTATGTCCAAACAGTATAAATAAATAAATATATATAGTAAAAAAATATATTTTCAGTTTAAACTTAAATGACTAAAACCAGAACTAATATATATAGGAAGATAATGGACGTACATATTTTTAAAAATAAGATCATCTTTAAGAATTAACTATCACCAAAATAAGAGAGAATCTAAAATGATTTTGTTGTTTTTGTTGCAATGTTTGAGTCACTCAGATAGCAGCCGTGGCAAAATGTATAGAATCACAGGGAATTCCCTTTAAAACAGCAAATGTCGCTGCAGCCAACAGGATGGCCTCTGTTTGGTCGGCGACTGCACCATTGACTAGGCCCAGGCCCCTCGTCACACCCACCACCTAAACCCTGTGTATGTTGTACTTCTTTATTTCTCTTTGTCCTTTTCCTTAGATAGTATTTAATGCACCGGTAACTGAAATGCCCTTTCACAAATGATTGGAATTTGACCTTCTTTTACAAGACAAGCTGAGTGAAACACATGCTATGCTACAAGTTATTTTGGGTTTATTCTGCTCCAATCTCAATTTAACCGATCCACTTAACAAAATGTCTTTGAGACAAAAGAGGGCTTTTTGTTCATGTAACTCTATGACTCTGCCCTATTTTTCGGAGCGTATGTACTTCCTCCTCACGGCCCCGTCGCCTCCTCCTTAATGCTCCAGACACAGCACCTAGACGCTGGGTGTAGATATATTTCACCCCATATCCTCTGTCACTGTGCTTGTTCAAACATTGTCCAAATGATTAGGTTAGTTGATGGAACTGAATACTCAGTCTTTCCTTCCTTCCCTCCCTCCCTCCCTCGCTCCCTCCCTCCATCGCTCCCTCTCTCCTTTACTCCCCACGGACCCAGTCTGTTGGACATTCTGAGACATCATCCCAATTGGCTGCCAATTCCTGTAGGGCTCTGGTCAAAAGTAGTGCACTATGTAGGGAATAGGGTACCATTTGAGACATAACCTGAGGGTGCCCCTCTGCAGCTGGGTCCACTGAATAAGGAGTCACCTCACCCCCCCTCTCCCCACCTCAGCCCTCTCACCCTCCCCTGTACAAGTGGCCCATTGTCTCCGCCCTCCTCCTCTCTACCCCTGTCTGCCTGAATGCTGCTACCTGTTATTATGTGGGAGAACATAGAGGGGGAAGAAAATAGGGAAAAAGACAGGGGACTTAATCAATGGTTCCTTTGTGGCCACCCTCCGGTCCAAATGCATAAGGATGCGGAACGGCGAGCCAGCCGGAGGCCAATTCATCTCAGCGCTTGATAATCTAATGATTACAACGCTGGCAGCTCTGACATCACACCTGGGTGAGTTCTATATCAGTCCAGCCCCCCCCCCCCCCCCCCCCCCCCCCCCCCCCCCCCCCCCCACACACACACACACACAGACTGGGAAAGACATGACGCTTGAGGAATGTGGCTGTAGAGGTTTACGAACAGCTATGTTGGGCAGCGTTAGAATGTTATAATGCATTATTACACCGTAGTGAGCTCCAGAGACATGGGAGGACGTGCAGAGCTCTCCGAAACGACTTGACATGTTTGTAGTCCATGATAAAGAGGCAGATTAAATGTTTAGGGACTACAAATAATAAAGATAAATGGATGACCTACATTTTCTGATAAATTCCTCTTTGTACTGTATCTGAACTGTAATATTTGATTATCCCTCCCTTCTGGTATTTACTTCAGCCAGTAGTTCACTTGTTATGTCATTCTGTTGGGCTTGGCCTGCTACGTGTTTGTGTGAGATTCCTATTTCTCTCCATCTCTCTCTCTCTCTCTCTCTTTCCCTTCCTTCCTTCTGTTCTGTTCCGTGCCTATCTGACAAAGCTGCGGCGTTGTGTTCTGTTCTTTAATTCCTCTCTTCTCTTGGGGGTGAATTGGCAGGGGCGGACTTGTAATTGTGTCCTCATTGGATTGTAGGGATAAGGGGAGGGCAGGTAGAAGGCGGGTTAGCGTTATACTACTGGAGAGCAGAAGATGGAGAGAATCAAACAATGAAAGGGGGAGAGGAAGATGAGATTGAGAGATGAGCAGAGAGAGAGTCTGATTGAGAGAAAGGATTACTTGCCTACAACACCGTTTATGAGTTAGCAGGATATGAATAGACCTGACTAAGGACAAAAGAGATGAGTGCTGATCTGAGATCAGCCACTGTTCAGTAGGATTCAGTCCCTGTGTGTCTGTCCCCTGTGAGAGAGGCCGTTCATCGGTCTCCACTTTCTCCATCTTCCTCGCTCTCTTTTTTCTCGCCGTCTCTCTTCGTGCCGGCCTGCTGTGGTGAAAACACTATCCAGATGATCTCTCTCTGTCCACCTCTTTCTCTGTCTCTCCGTCGCTCTGTCTGAGGGGTGAAGGCATAATGAGTGTGCTTGGTTTACCAGATAGTCTGACGTGTCAGAGAAGACGGGGAGAAAACCCGAGTCCGTGCCAGAGCATAATGACTGGGCCCTCTGAGAACGGGCTAGCGGGTCTTTACCTCCTTACTGGCCTGGTGGAAGAGAGATGGACAGAGAGAGATGGAGAGAGATTCAGAGAGTTGAAATAATGATTGTTTAGATGTGATGAGCTGAGGAGTGCCTGCGCGTGTTTAAGAGGAGGAGGGCGTAATGAGAAGAGCGAAAGAGGGCCTCCTCATACCTCTCTCTCTCTCTCCCTCCCTCTCTATCGCCCTCTATCTCTCTCCCTCTCTCTCTATCTCTCTCTCTATCTCCCTCCCTCTCTCTATCTCCCTCCCTCTCTCTCTCTCTCTCAGACACCAGGTTATGTAGTACAGAGGGGTTCCAGGCGGTGGTTTATGAGGACTATGGAGGTAGGAAGTGTCAGGGTAACTTAGTAGGACTGGTTAAAGTGTACTTCAATGAGTTGAAGAGGTCATGTTGTTCTGACACTTTGTTTAGAACCATTGGAGGGAGAACCGGTCTTCTGTGCTTCTATGTGGGAGTTTAGTTGATATGTTATTTTTGTAGAGGAATGTAGTTTTTGTTGTGTGTCCTTACAAGTGGTTGAGTTTGTTTGGATGCCTCTGTGTGTGTGTGTCTGTTTAGAGTTGGTGTTTGTCAGAATGTTCCTATGTTGGTGTTTACTTTAGGGGTGTGTGTGTGTGTGTGTGTGTGTGTGTGTGTGTGTGTGTGTGTGTGTGTGTGTGTGTGTGTGTGTGTGTGTGTGTGTGTGTGTGTGTGTGTGTGTGTGTGTGTGTGTGTGTGTGTGTGTGTGTGTGTGTGTGTGTGTGTGTGTGTTTACATGTGTTTTCGTGACTTTGTTTTATTTTAATTTAATTTAATTATTTATTTATTTATTTATTTATTTTATTTAACCAGGTAGACTAGTTGAGAACAAGTTCTAATTTACAACTGCAACCTGGGTGTGTGTCCACATTCATTAACTGGGGGCGGCAGGGTGTGTACATGTGTTGGTAAGTAGGGGGAATGAGTGGTCGGGTCAGGCCCTGTGAGGCCTGTGATTGGGTTAGGAGGAAGTGCTGTGTGTTTGGCTTCGGAGAGGGGTGATGGATCAGAGCTGGAGTAGAAGGAGAATTAGGACTGGCCTGAATTAGACTACCTAACCCTTCCCCTCTATCGGACTGACTGGTTCCTTTTGGGTCACACACACACACAACTAGCCTACCGGGTTAAATAAAGGTGAAATTAAAATAAAATTAAAATAAAACACAGTCACGAAAACACACACACACACACACACACACATACTCACACTGTCATGTACACACACACTCGCTGTCATGTACACACACACACACACACACACACACACACACACACACACACACACACACACACACACACACACACACGCACACACACACACAGGCGCGTGCACACACACACACACACTCACACTGTCATGTACACACACACTCAACCCATCCTTCACCCCCCTCTCTCCTCTTCCCCCACGCCATCTGGAAACAACTGGACTATTCCCAGCCCTCACCCAGACCGGGACACCCGGCACGCATTAGGAGGGACAGGGGCCAATTTATTAGCCCCTCTGCCCCACTCTGGCTCAGGTTTCTAGCCCAGACACACTGCTCCGTTCCCGAGAGTACTGAGCACAGGACGCCCTCGCAGGGAAACCCAGAGGCTTGTGGGTTGTCTGGGTGGGGAAGAGGGGAGATGAGGGGGAGAGGAGAGTAGGGGAGCGTGGTGGGGGTCTTTAGCCCTGGGATAGTGACACAGAGCAGGGTCACACATATGTAGAACAGGCCCTGGCTCTCAAACACAAGACACCACTCCCCCAGTCTGATGACTTGTGTGTGTGTGTGTGTGTGTGTGTGTGTGTGTGTGTGTGTGTGTGTGTGTGTGTGTGTGTGTGTGTGTGTGTGTGTGTGTGTGTGTGTGTGTGTGTGTGTGTGTGTGTGTGTGTGTGTGTGTGTGTGTGTGAAAACACATGACAGAGAAAGAGAGGGGGATGACTGGAGGTAAAGGTAGAGGGGGAGAGGCTAACACGGAACCCAAACCGGCTGCGTGCGCTATCATGCATAAATGTATTTTGTCCCCCCACACCAAACTCGATCACGACACTCAGGTTAAAATATCAAAACAAACTCGGAACCTATTTAGCTAGTTTGCTGTTGCTAGCAAATTTGTCCTGGGATATAAACATTGAGTTGTTATTTTACTTTAAATGCACAAGGTCCTCTACTCCGACAATTGATCCACACATAAAACGGTCAACCGAATCGTTTCTAGTCATCTCTGCTCCTTCCAGGCTTTTTCTTCTCTTGACTTTATATTGCAATTGGCAACTTTCATAAATTAGGTGCATTACCCCCACTGACCTCATTCGTCTTTCAGTCACCCACGTGGGTATAACCAATGAGGAGATGGCATGTGGGTACCTGCTTCTATAAGCCAATGAGGAGATGGCACGTTGGTACCTGCTTCTATAATCCAATGACGAGATGGGAGAGGCAGGACTTGCAGCGCGATCTGCGTCACAAATAGGAATGACTTCTATTTTAGCCCTTTGCAACTCAGGAGCTCGCTGGCGCGCGCAACGCTCGCGCACATGACGCGAGCGGTGTAGTCAGCCTGTAAGTAAACATTTCCAGTAGAAAGCACTTTGACATGATTTACAGCGAGCTATGATCTTCTTTGTGTTGGCAGGCCAGTGATGGTTAACAGTCCTGCCTCATAGCTTCATAGCCAACATCTCCTCCCCCCCTCTCTCTCACTCTCTCTCATTCTCTCCCCCCTCTCATTCTCCCCCCCTTTTTTTCTATCACTCCCTCATTCCTGTGTTACATGAGAGAGAGAGAGAGAGAGAGAGAGAGAGAGAGAGAGAGAGAGAGAGAGAGAGAGAGAGAGAGAGAGAGAGAGATAGATAGATAGATAGATAGATAGATAGATAGATAGATAGATAGATAGATAGATCGATCTTACCTCAATTATCACATCCAGACTGTGAATTGCCGTCACCGTGTCCAGAGTGACACTCGGGTCATTACTAGCTTCTCATGTCACTGTCCAGATACCTTCTGTTACGGGTCCTTCAGATGTCTGACAACTGTAAACCAAAGGATGCTTGAAACAAATAAATAGGCTTTTATGATCATCCAGTCATTTATTTTACTGCACAGTGAAATGTTTCTCTTTCATTACATCTATTCTGGAGAGTCTCTGTTTTTGATCATGAGAGATCTCTGTCTCTCTCTCTTTCTCATCTCTCTCTCTTTTTCTCCCCTCTCTCTCTCTCTGTCTCCTCTCTCTGTCTCTGTCTCCTCTCTCTCCCACTCGCTCTCTCTCTCTTTCTCCTCCCCTCTCTCTCTTTCTCTCCTCTCTTTCTCTCCTCTCGTTCTCCTCTCTTTCTCCTCCCCTCTCTCTCTCTCTCCTCTCTTTCTCCTCCCTCTCTCTCTCGTTATCCTCTATCTGCCATTCTCCACTCTGTGTGGTACCTAGTCCTGAGCGGTACCTCTCTCTCAGCCTGACTTGATAACCTATACGGTGCCTTTTATTTCTCTCTTGTTTTTCATATGTGGCGACTTCCTTCCATTGAACGTTTTCTGTTCCAGATGATTATGTCCCCCCCGTCTGGTTGCAGAGCTCTGCTGTGACTGTAACTCAGCCCAGGAGTTCCAATTTCACACCATGTTCCACAGTGTACTAAAAAAACAACATCTGCAATGCTACGTTTCTTCCGTAAAGACCCCAACCATAAGTCTCTCTGCTTAGACTCTCTCACCGGCTGGCTGCTAACGTCATCCACTACCACTCTGACTTCAGTTAAAACTGTTCCCTTTTTCTTAATCCCTCTCTCAACGCTGCTTCCTGCTCTCATAGAAGAAATATCTTTCACTATTTCTTCTCTCTCTCTCCCCCTCTCCCTTTGTCTCTCTCTCTTTCTCTCTCTTTCTCTCTCTCCCCCTCTCTCTCTCTCTTCCCTCTCTCCATCTCTCGTTTTCTCCCCCTCTCTCTCTCTCTCACCCTCTTTCTTTCTCTCTCTCTCTCTCTCTCTCCGTGCTGCCTCCTGTTCCTGCTCTCTTTTTCCGTTCTCTTCCCTTCTGTTCCCTTGTTCGGCGGCCATGCCTCTTGTTATGTGAGGCTGCCACACAGAAGCTGAGAGAGAGAAAGCAGACTAGAGCCGAGGCTGTCTGGCTGAGATAGTACTGTCACTGCAGCATCTGTGTTCGTGTCTGTGAGGAATACCATGGAAAGTGGTAATGATATAACGCTAGTAAAAAAGCATCAGCCGCATCACCATCATGAACATCAACATCATCACTCTGCTCATCTTCAACGTAGCAATATGAGACAAGTTATAGTAGGGGCTGTGTCCAGCAGTTTGCCCAACGCTTGTGTGTGCGCGCACATGATAGTTTGTGTATTAAACAGAGATTAACAGGGATGAGAGGAGACAGAGGACATTCTGTCTCTATTTACTTCTGCCACCTTATACATCCTCTGATTATCTTACAGGAAAGAGAGAGGGAGGAGTGGGGAGGGAGGGAGGGAGAGAGAAGGGGAGGGAGAGAGAGAGAGAGGGAGAGAGGGGGAGAGAGAGGGAGGAGTGGGGGGAGAGAGGGAGAGAGAGGGAGAGGGAGAGAGAGGGAGGAGTGAGGAGAGAGGGAGAGAGAGAGAGGGGAGGGAGAGAGAGGGAGAGAGAGGGTAGAGAGAGGGAGGAGTGGGGAGAGAGGGAGGGAGAGAGAGGGGAGGGAGAGAGAGGGAGGGGGAGAGAGAGGGAGGGAGAGAGCGAGAGAGAGGGAGAGAGAGAGAGGGAGGAGTGGGGAGGGAGGGGGAGAGAGGGAGAGAGGGAGAGAGGGGGAGAGAGAGGGAGGAGTAGAGAGAGAGAGGGAGAGGGAGGAGTGGGGAGAGAGGGAGAGAGAGGGAGGAGTGGGGAGGGAGGAGTGGGGAGGGAGGGAGAGGGAGGAGTGGGGAGGGAGAGGGAGAGGAGAGGAGTGGGGAGGGAGGGAGAAGGAGGAGTGGGGAGGGAGAGAGAGAGAGGGAGGAGTGGGGAGGGAGGGAGAGAGAGGGGGGAGAGAGAGAGAGAGAAAGAGGAGTGGGGAGGGAGGGAAAAGGAGGAGTGGGGAGGGAGAGAGAGAGAGGGAGGAGTGGGGAGGGGAGAGGGCGAGAGAGAGGGAGGAGTGGGGAGGGATGAGAGGGAGGAGTGGGGAGGGAGAGAGAGGGAGGAGTGGGGAGGGAGGGAGAGGGAGAGAGAGGGAGGAGTGGGGAGGGAGGGAGAGAGGGAGAGAGAGGAGGAGTGGGGAGGGCGAGGGAGAGAGAGAGAGAGAGGGAGGAGTGGGGAGGAGGAGGGAGAGAGAGAGGGAGAGAGAGGGGGGAGGGAGGGAGGGAGGGAGGGAGGGAGGGAGGGAGGGAGGGAGAGAGAGGGAGGAGTGGGGAGGGAGAGGGGGAGAGCGAGAGGGAGGAGTAGAGAGGGAGGGAGAGGGAGGGAGGGAGGGAGAGAGGAAGGAGTGGGGAGAGGGAGAGAGGGATGGAGAGAGAGAGACAGAGACAGAGACAGAGAGGGAGGGAGAGAGAGAGGGAGAGAGGTAACCCCAAGGCAACCTGGAACACACAGAAACATCCTCTCACAATATATATGGGTCAGGCTCTCCTCTGTCTCTTTCCCGCTTTCCTCCTCTCTCATTCTCTCTTTTTGCTCTCTCTCCCTTTTTCTCTCTCTCTCTCTCCTTATCCACCACTCCCTCGTTCCGCATCTTGATGACTCCCATAATCTGCCTGCTGCCATGAGATTAAAAAGAAAACCGCCCTGTTTTATGATAACATTTGTGGGATAAACAAAGTTGTTTCAACCTCCTCTGTCTCCTTCCTCTTTAATCTGCTTTCTTTGAGTTCCAGCAACGATTGTTAGGTTGTTATACAATGTTTCCCATGTGTGTGTCTGTGCCTGTGTCTGTGCCTGTGTGTGTGTCTGTGTGTGTGTGTGTGTGTGTGTGTGTGTGCGTGCGTGCGTGCGTGTGTGTGTGCATGCATGCCTGTATGTATAGTATGTCTACTTTAAGCCAGGCAGCCAGGGTTTCAGGCAGGGTTTCAGTACTGAGCCCGACAGGGAGGGTTTCAGTACTGAGCCAGGCAGGGAGGGTTTCAGTACTGAGCCAGACAGGGAGGGTTTCAGTATTGAGCCAGGCAGGGAGGATTTCAGTTCTGAGTCAGGCAGGGAGGGTTTCAGTTCTGAGCCAGACAGGGAGGGTTTCAGTACTGAGCCAGACAGGGAGGGTTTCAGTACTGAGCCAGACAGGGAGGGTTTCAGTACTGAGCCAGGCAGGGAGGGTTTCAGTTCTGAGCCAGACAGGGAGGGTTTCAGTACTGAGCAAGGCAGCATAGTGAGGAGAACCAGGTCCAGATAGAGCTGAACCAAAGCTGAACAACCCATTAAAATAGATGCAGATCAGCCACCCCGACCGGCTCTGTCTGCTTCACATTATGGCAAAGATGCCTGCGCCAGTATTCTTAAAATGTCTCAGTGTAGTAGTGCTGATCTAGAATCAGTGGTGTCTTTTAGAACATAATGATTATGATTACAAGAATAGGGAGGACCTGATCCTAGACCAGCCCTCCTACTCCCTATATGAATACAGCCCTGTAAGAAATTGCAGCCGCCCCATGTCTGCTTCACATTACGGGAAGGATGCCTTGTGCCTTGGCTCTGTATCATTCCACTGAGCGATCCCGTGTTTATTTAAGAGAAGAAAGAGCCACATTAAAAACAGTGGGATAGTGGAATAGCAGCGCCTGATGCTTCCAAGCTGTTGCATGGGAGAAGTGTGTAGGGAGTGTTTTTTTAAGGAGTGAATGGTGGCAGTGGTAATAAATGATGGAGGAATTCCTATTGTTCTCTTAGTACATAAAATACAGGGCCCTGGCCTTTATCTCTCTCTCTCTCTCTCTCTCTGGCTCTCTCTGTCTCTCTCTCTCTCTCTGTCTCTCTCTCTCTCTCTCTCTCTCTCTCTCTCTCTCTCTCTCTCTCTCTCTCTCTCTCTCTGGCTCTTCCCTTGTTTCTGTCCCTCTTGCTTCACTGCTTGCACTCCCTACCCCACCCTCCTCTTTCTCTTTATCTTTGTTCTCTCTCTCTCCTCTTCCACTCCTATCCTCCTTCCCTCTCTCATGCTGCGAGTCATTGATCTATGTGTTCCTACTGAATAACATGTGACATACATGAGCAGAGTGTGTTGCTCAGACCTCTGTGGTACCGGATGGCCTTTCCTAGAAAGAGGGGACAAACACTGCCTGAGGTGGCTGGCGGAACCCAGCACCCCTGTGGGAGCTGACGGAGGCGGTGGTTTGTAGACAGGAGGGCAGCAGGGTTGTGTGTGTCCTGTGGAGCAGGGGGCAGAGTGTCCCTGAGGTGAAGCAGCAGGCTTTCTCAGGCGCCTCTCTGAGGTCACCCCGTAAAGAGCCCTGGGGAGAACACACACATTCATCTAGACACACACACACAACCTGCCAATAACCCCTGGGTGTGCGTGCGTGCGTGCGTGCGTGCGTTAGAGCCTCAGGTAAAACGAGTAATCCTCTCTGTCAACTCAGACGTCGTCTCAGTTCACCACATGACTTCACACTCACGCATAATGCACACACACACAGATTGACTCACAAACACACTCTGACAGTCAGCATCACAGTTCATTGCTGATGAGGTGTTTGACTGGCTCGAGAGAATATGACCGGGTTAGTGTGTGTGTGTGTGTGTGTGTGTGCGTGTGTGTGCGTGTGTGTGCGTGTGTGTGTGTGTGTGTGTGTGTGTGTGTGTGTGTGTGTGTGTGTGTGTGTGTGTGTGTGTGTGTGTGTGTGTGTGTTCTCAGGTATCACGATTGCATCTTTTTATCATAGTGAAGATTGAAAGAACATGGAGAAGGGAACTAATAAAACAGGAATGAGCTTACATCAGCAGCAGCAGCAGCAGCTGGTTGTGTGTGTGTGTGTGTGTGTGTGTGTGTGTGTGTGTGTGTGTGTGTGTGTGTGTGTGTGTGTGTGTGTGTGTGTGTGTGTGTGTGTGTGTGTGTGTGTGTGTGTGTGTGTGTGTGTGTGTGTGTGTGTGTGTGTGTGTGTTGGCGTAGGTAATGTACTTACATGCAAAACAGTCCTGTCTGTCACAGGAGTGGATTTTCCTGCTCTGCTGTTCCACTGTAAAACGACAGTAACTCTACAGCTCTCTCTCTCTCACCTGTTTAAAAGCCCTTCACTTCAGTTGGCCCACGGGTTTAGCAAGTGTATGTTTACTTAGTATTTTCTAATGACAGTTGAGTGACTTGGATTTAATTAGATTTGTTGCAGCGTTCATTGGCGTCAGTTAAGAACTCACACAAATACAATGAAAGGTTTTAGTCGTTGTTAATTTGGGTATTTGTTTTAGTTTGGGTGTTTTCCATCAGGTAGGAAAACTGACATCCGACTGTAAGTTTCCATAAAAAGAGACGAAGGATAAAAAGACAAATCAAAGGATGACATTTATATGAACCAGCAGCATTTCATTTTAAGAACAAACTATTTCAACTCTGTCGCTAAGCACACAGTATGTCAATGCATATTTGTGTTTATTTTTACTTTTATTTAACTAGGCAAGTCAGTTAAGAACAAATTCTCATTTACAATGACGTCCTACCCCGGCCAAACCCGGACGACGCTGGGCCAATTGTGCGCCGCTCTTATGGGACTCCCAATCACGGCCGGTTGTGCTACAGCCTGGATTCGAACCAGGGTGGCTGTAGTGACGCCTCTAGCACTGAGATGCGGTGCCTTAGACCGCTCGGGAGCCCGGATATGTCAATGCATAGCTATCAATTATTGAAACATTTTCCCTTGAAATGTTGTTGAAGTATAACTGTGTAGCTACAGCACTCTCTCCTGTCTGTGTTTCTGACTGAAGCACAAATGAGATCTTCTTGGCTAATGTTATTATGTGAAGACATTACCATAATAGTGTTGCAGCCACAGCGTTCTTTTCCCGTCTAAAACTCTGGCTCCAGTCATTGAACCAAAGCACTTTTTAATTAGGAATTTAATGACCAATAATGCACTTGATCAGCCAGACCTAATTTCATTTAGACTCAGACAAATCAGATAAACGTTGTCACTCTCTTTGTGTCACTGGAGGGGGGGGGAATTGGTCACATTCACCCATTTTGGTTTTGAATGAATAATTGTTTTCAGTGATTAAATCCGTTTTAGTATAATGTTTTGACAATTTAAATACGTATAATGTTCAGAGGAGACGTTAATAATGTTTTCTCTGTATAAAATCCAGCACATTAGTATTAAGTCAAACTGAAAATTATTGTAAACATTGAAGAAAATGATATTATCCAATAAAATAATCTTTGTTTGATAAACTTTTTCTAATGACCGTGTGCAAAAATTATATATATATATATATATTACCGTTATTTTACCAGGTGAGTTGACTGAGAACACGTTCTCATTTCCAGCAATGACCTGGGGAATAGTTATGAGACAACAAATGTGTGTGAATTGAAATGATTTATGTATATTTATATTATTTAGCTCAGGGACTCCATCTAGCAAGCTTTCGGTTACTGGCCCAACACTCTAACCACTAGGCTACCTGCCGTCTTACTGGCTGATCCTGACAGATCACCACACTGCTGCTGATCTGATTCACACACTAAGTCTCATTCCCCCATAAGCACTTCTCACAGCTCAGTCACCTCTCCTCCTCTCCCTCCCTTCCTCCGTTACTCATTCACTCACTCAGTTGTCACTCTGCCCTCCTATCTGCCTCATTTTTACAAAACTATAAACCCGCAGAGTGAGGAGCTGTCTTTCTCTCTGTCTCTCCCTCTCTTTCTCTCGCTCTCCCTCTCCGCATACTGAATCAGTATTAATATTCATGAGTGATGGGGCGTTGTTGGGGCTGCTGATGCTCATATGCCACCTCTGTAGACGTATTTGTCTATTTAAGATGACCACGAAAAACGTGGGAATCAATCAATCCGCATCATTAATCCAATGGAATATCAAATATTGAAATAGCCTGGGCAAATGAGAGAAACAAATGTATACAATTTAACACCAACAATAAGGCATGCACTAGGGATGGGGGTGTGAGCATTTAGGTCTGGGCAGATGAGAATTTAGTCGTCATTGTGTATCTTTGTATTTGGTGTGTGGAATACTCTGTCTATCCACTGCCATGCTTAGGAAGACCTGATAACACACACCCTTGTGTGGGGAAAACATGCAAATGATGCTGTCAACCTTTTCAACCAGGAGCGGCAGCCTGGCATACCTTAAAGTTACCCTTTAAATAACGCCTGTTCTCTCATTGTCATCTGTTCAATTCCTCCTGATAGTGAGGAGAGAGAGAAGGCAGAGAAAGGCTGATTACCCTCCTCTTCTGAACAGAAGCCATATCTAATCCGTTTTATGTTTTGCCCTGATTCCCTTTTCCCCAAATTCCGTTTTCTCCATTTTGTTTTTCCAGGTTTCTGTTTTCTCCTGTTTTAAAAAAATATATTTTTGCTCTGAAAATCACATTTTTTTAAAAAAATAGAAAAACAACTAAATTGTATGTTGTAAGTCCACAACAATGCTTAAACCAGATCAGGATACCACTATTTAAATTGACATGCAGACATGGGGAATTCTCCCTGCCCCTTCAGAAAGTCACAGGAAATACAAATCACTGATGCATCCTGTTCATGTCTTATGATAAACTTGGGCAAATTAATACATGTTCAGTTCATTTAGTTGATTCCCTACTAAGTTGAATACATTTTTAGAATATTGATGAAATCCGTTTTAATGTCTGGATTCCATGATTCCGTCTGTGTTCTCCGCATTGCAGATTTTATAGGGCCGTAGGAGCATCTCTCACCATTTCATTAGGAAGAATCTACCTTCCAAGCCTCCCAAGTGCCTCCCTCACTTTGCTATCATCTGGGACGAGTTTAGAAAACTTAGGCAGGAAAACCTTATCAAGAAATATTTTGATAACTTCAAAAAAACGACGAATGAAGTCTGAAACAAATACATGTTTGAGAAAGAGCAGCCATGCACAATCTCTGGGAGACCTCCAGAAAAGGGCCAGCCAGGATTCCCAAATTAAAAAATTAGAAGCAGAGAAAGTTTTTTTGGCTAATAAACATACCCCCGGGTGGACTCCATGCAATGCTTATTACTCTGACACACACACACACACACACACACACACACGTTTATTGCTCCTCTGTCTTCCATTAGAAGTATGTCGTTTTATTTTTTGTTCTCAGGATGTTGTCTGTAGATTTGATTAATTCTCGATGGCAGCAGGGCTTATTAAAATGTTTTCCTCTTCTCCTTCCTTCCTCCTTGATACACACACATGTACACATGTACAGGCACACACACGTTATTCTTTGCTTTCAGTCAGGTCTTTTTATCTAATGGATGTGTCGTACTTATCAGCAACTCTAGACACATACCAGATCAGGGGGACGGGCGTAATCAATTAAGTCCCCCCCTCCTCTCCCCGCCTTACCTCTGGCTTTTTTCTCCCTCTCCCACTCCCACTCCCCTCTCACCCCTGCCCTCCCGACTTCAGTTCCCAAAGGCTGTTTCCTGCCTGCCTCTCCTCACTCCGATGCACTCAGGCCCTGCCAAGACACACACTCACACAAGCAAGTGTGCGCACACACACACACACACACACACACACACACACACACACACACACACACACCGCTGAACACTCCAGAAGGTGGGGAGGATTTAAGGATCCCGGGAAGATTAAGTACACAGCTTAGCGCTATCTGACCACTGTGTCTCACGCTTTTCCTTTGATTTTCTTCCCCTCCCTCTCTCTCTCTCTTTCCCTGTCCTCCCTCTCTCCAGGTAGCCGAGCCTAAGCGGAGCGGGTTGGGCGGACCCTCCCTCCTCCACCTCCCCATCCTCCTACTCTTCCAGCGTCCCGGTCCGTGCCGTGTTTGTGTCTATCCGCCGGGGTCGGCGAAGCATGCTGGCAGTATGGACGTGAAGGAACGCAGGCCCTACTGCTCGCTGACCAAGAGCAGGCGCGACAAGGAGCGGCGCTACACGGGCTCGTCCGGCGACAGCGAGGAGTGCGGCAGTGGCGGCGGCGGTGGCCCGGGACCGAGGGTACCCACCCAGAAGTCGTACAGCTCCAGCGAGACGCTCAAGGCCTTCGACCACCAGGACTCTTCCAGACTATTGTACAGCAGCAGAGTGAAGGAGATGGTGCACCGTGAACAGGACGAGTACACCCGACAAGGTACTAGTTAGCCTAGTTAGATATCCGCTGCTGTTGTGCCTTTGAGCAAGGCATCTAGCATGCTCTAAGTGCGCTGCCCTGCGGCTGACCATGTAGGCAGTGTTTGAGGTGGGCCTGGTACTTACCGGTACAGAGTATCATCCATCACCTCCATTTTTTTCTACTGCTTGAGTACCGGAACCTCTTATACCACCTTGACTATTGGCTCTAAAATATGATCACCAGGACTGGAAATGTAAATATGATCACCAGGACTGGAAAATATAAATATGATCACCAAGACTGTAAAATATAAATATGATCACCGGGACTGGAAATGTAAATATGATCACCAGGACTGGAAAATGTAAATATGATCACCAGGACTGGAAATGCAAATATGATCACCAGGACTGGAAAATATAAATATGATCACCAAGACTGTAAAATGTAAATATGATCACCGGGACTGGAAATGTAAATATGATCACCAGGACTGGAAATGTAAATATGATCACCAGGACTGGAAAATGTAAATATGATCACCAAGACTGTAAAATGTAAATATGATCACCAGGACTGGAAATGTAAATATGATCACCAGGACTGTAAAATATAAATATGATCACCGGGACTGGAAATGTAAATATGATCACCAAGACTGTAAAATATAAATATGATCACCAGGACTGGAAATGTAAATATGATCACCAAGACTGGAAAATATAAATATGATCACCAGGACTGGAAATGTAAATATGATCACCAAGACTGTAAAATATAAATATGATCACCAAGACTGGAAAATATAAATATGATCACCAGGACTGGAAATGTAAATATGATCACCAGGACTGGAAAATGCAAATATGATCACCAGGACTGGAAATGTAAATATGATCACCAGGACTGGAAATGTAAATATGATCACCAGGACTGGAAATGTAAATATGATCACCAAGACTGTAAAATGTAAATATGATCACCAAGACTGTAAAATGTAAATATGATCATCAGGCATGTAAATGTAAATATGATCACCAGGACTGGAAAATGTAAATATGATCACCAGGACTGGAAAATGTAAATATGATCACCAGGACTGAAAAATGCTAATATGATCACCGGGACTGGAAAATGTAAATATGATCACCAGGCATGTAAATGTAAATATGATCACCAGGACTGGAAAATGTAAATATGATCACCAGGACTGAAAAATGTAAATATGATCACCAGGCATGTAAATGTAAATATGATCACCAGGCATGTAAATGTAAATATGATCACCAGGACTGGAAAATGTAAATATGATCACCAGGACTGGAAAATGTAAATATGATCACCAGGACTGGAAAATGCTAATATGATCACCGGGACTGGAAAATGTAAATATGATCACCAGGACTATAAAATATAAATATGATCACCAGGACTGGAAAATGTAAATATGATCACCAGGACTGGAAAATGTAAATATGATGGGCCACAGCTCAAATGTTTACCTTAGATAAGGGAAACGGGCCGACTACTTCAGATTTAAAGTGCGTTCAAGGACGCGACCCAGCCCTATCAGGAATCAGTTTCTGTGGATAAGGGACGCGGTGTAATTACATTTACAGTGCACTTATGTCATGAAGAAAACATGTTGTAGCTACAGTTTCAATCCAAAAAGAAGAACTCTCATTACCTCTCTGGTTGGTATCTCACTAGGTGCTGGTCCTCTGCAGCTCAGCTGGTAGAGCGTAGCGTTTACAATACCAGGATAGTGGATTCCATTGCCGAGACCACCCATGTGTAAAAATGTATGTGTGCAAGCATAACTATAAGTGGCTTGGGATAAAAGGGGTCTGCTAAATGGTATATAATAGCTGCATGGTTAATGTTGATCATGAACACTGGGGCTTGTCTAGCTGATAAGGAGCTCCAGGGGTAATGTGTTGACAGGTAGATGGGGGTATTGGGGTAAGGAAAGGGGTAACAGTCTGGGTAGGTTGGGGCTATGTATGGCATCCTCCCCATATTTACAGACACGAGACAGATGGGGGTGGCAGGTAGCCTCGAAGTTAGCGCGTTGGGCCAGTAACCGAAGGGTGCTGACAAGGTAAAAAAATAGAAAATTGTCAGTGACCTTGAGCAAGTTTAATTGCTCCAGGGGCGCTGTACAATGGCGACTCACTTGTGTGTAACAGAACAAATATAAACACCCCCCAAGTTATTATCGAGACACCCTCTCTGCCTCTCGCTGCCAGAGCTAGTCCCCTAAGTGGGCCACTCGGTCACTGGACTTTTTGTGCCACAGCGTTCGCTGGACAGACTTAAGCACTTTATGTTATACACACACCTCTTGGCTAAGCACCTCTTTCTGTCTCCTTGCCCAGTAACTCACTTAGTACCTGCCCTCATAGGAGCTTATGGTGACATTATGCTATGCTAATATAGCTAGTACTATTTGTTTATACTGTATGTTAATGTGGTGACACCATAGAAATAGAAGAGGTAGAACGGGTTTGGAACCTATTTGCCCATTCTATTCATTCAAATTCTATGGGTTTGACATTGACCTTAAATGGTTTGGTCACTTCAGAAATAATAACGGGACAGTATTCATTTGTGAAACTTGATGGACTAAAACTGGAATAATTAGACTTGTTGACCATCAGAGCTAAAATAAAAAACAGTGATTTTTGTAATTATTAGATTTTATAACGCACAGCGAGCGCATAGATCTGAAACTGTTTTTGAACTCGTGACATGAACTGGTTCGTGGAAAGATGGAGGCAAAGCGTTTTACCAGGTCCAGCCATATTTTCCAGAAACATAACAAAAGTACTTTGAAGTTCATTACTAGTTCATTGATTGTTCCTCCACTCCAATTAACAATTCATAAATAGTGGAGAGAGAAAAAAAACGCCATTACTTGAATTATCTTATCATGTACATTTTCATTGCCACACTAATTGGTGCTCATTTAAAATGTATATAATTTTAATTGAACTGCAGTGACTATCTTAGTTATGTCTGTAATTAACACGCCTTTGTAGTCACTCTTATTCCTAGATCAAAGATTGCTCCAGACAGTATTTTATCCACAGATTTCACAGTCAATATTTTATCCTTCTTATAATGTAAATGATCTCGGAGGGAATTTGGAAGATTTTTCATATTTTTTTGATCAACCAATGATTTGACCGTGCTGTGAAACTTCTGGATTCTACTACCACGTGGGGCATGGCATGCATCAGAACCAATTCACAATGAGGATGACTTATATGTAGCTTGAGAACAACATTTTCTTATTTGAATCTAAATGTAGTTAAATAATACTCTACCCTAAATGAGATAAAGCATGTATTTATCTGAATCTTCGACCATTAAATATTTAAATATTTTAAAACGAAAGAAGCCGTATATGTAGTTGCTGTCAATGATATGGTCATTTTTACCTAGGCCTGTGGAATATAAAGCAGTTGCCTCTCATTGAGATACTTGTATTACGTTTTTATTACAGTCATTTTCAGAACTGCAAAGGTAGTGAGGCGTGAAACACTTTCCCATTATCCCAAAAAAGAGTGAATATTAGCTAGTCTTGTATTAAGTTATTCACCACAAATCAGCTAAGCTGGAAGAGAACGTTATCAGAGTGAATGTATACTAATCTAAGGATTCAAAAGTAATATAATAACTTATTACTGAAGCAAAAATTATCACTAAATACGGTCACTAAATGAGATACGATAATCACTGAATAGCGGCAGGAATAATATTTTTTTACAAACATTTCACAGCATTTATAAGTAAAACAAATCTATATATATGTTTATACATGTTCAGGCATGTTCTTAACCAGCCCATTACCATCACCACGGCAGCTAAACCCACTGAATTGGAATGCAGTCTAAATCCAAATGTAAGTGTGACATAAATGTCTTTAAGCGAGAGAAAAGAGTTTAGCTTTGCAGGAAATGAATAGCGTTAGTTAAAAAAGGAACTAAATGAGTTGTGTATCACAGACTCTATTTTTAATTGGATCATGTTTTAAAATTCCCCAACGTAAAATGCAAGCCTCTTCAATTGTAGTAGAATGGTTAATAGCCCTAAGAGGAATTATACATTGTATTATTGGCTGTAGTCATAGAGATCCTATACAAATATATAGTATTCTAATTCCATGCCTGTAGTTGTGTTGGCATATGAGGACCCAGATAAATAAATAGTTCATTTTGATCCATGGTTACTGTGTCTTGTACAATTTGTTACACATTTAGGAAATGTTTGTACATGATTTTCTCCCAGATATTTCTAAGAAGTACTTTGTTCGATGGCATATTCAGAATTGTTATATTAATGTTGAGAAAAAAATGTAAATGTGTAAAACTACATACTAAAATTATTATATTTATACATATTATTATTAACAATACAAATATGATTTCTTACAATTATTTTTTATTATTATTAGTAGTAATATTATGTTGCAAGTTTTCATTAATTATTAGTTAAACTAAATGAAATGTGTAGTCAGTGTATGTCAGAAATAAAAGCCTTAATGTGGAACACTTCCTTAACTCCACCCTGATGACTTCATATGATTGTTGACGGCTGTTGTTGCCGTTTGTCTTGTTGAGGTGGCGGCGTCGCCTTTGAAGTAGTGATTTTACGCTTTCAAGGCCTTGAGATATTTATGAAATCACCAACCAGATTGGAAGTGCCTTAACTACCAATCTGTCTGCCAGGACAACATAGCAGAGCAGCCACCATCTTCTCTCCCATCTGCACCACATTACCCCTCCCCGAGAACACACATGCACGTGCTCATACGCACACACCATATTCCGTCTGCCTGCAAGAGGAAAACACTTTTACTAAGTCTCTGTACTCTACACTTGGGATTTTTATCTGTTAATATTTTGGCAAATATTCTCAAATTAATTTGGGGAGTTTCAATGAATGGTTTCCATAGAGATTGCAGTTATTTGATAATTTCGGTGGCTCCAAATCTACTGTATTTAACGTTATACTGCTTAGTTAGGCTACTGTACCTTCTTACTTGTGGGTTTTTTTGCAATGCAAATTAATTGTGACTGGATTGTTTTCTACAATATGGGTCTTGAATTCCTTTCAGCCTGCATAATGTTACCGCATTAGATATAACCAAAGTGCAGCCACATATGAGATCAATCATTAACACAGCAACCTCTGCCAAATATTTCTCTCTCTCGCTCTCTCTCTCAGTTGATAAGTTGCAGACATTATGTGTATTTGCTTCATGCGTTGTAAATTATTGCTATGTACCCTGAGCCCCTCCAGTGATGTTTGCCGTTTCCTACGCGCCAGCCAACATTAGTAACCCGCAAGTAACGCTTTTATAGGGCATTTATCGTTGGACCTTGTGGGCTTGGCGTTGTGCCCACCTGCACTGAAACAGTGGCTAGCTCAATAGTCCGTTCCAAGGTGCTCTTTGTTGTTGGGTTTTGCTGGGCACAGACGTCAATTCAGCGTCTCTTCCACCAACGTAATTTCATTGAAATGACGTAGAAACAACGTTGATTCAATCAGTTTGTGCCCAGTGGGCCAGCACTGAAGTGCCCTTTATGTTAGCATGGTTCGAACCGTGTTTTTGTTATGCTAACGAGTTCAGCTTGAGCTGCGGAATGCGTTCTGCTCTGCCTAAGCAAAATGGACTGTATCATAGCGTGCTATTTTGCGCTACAGCATTAGGCCTATGTGTTGTTTCAGTTGTGTTTCAGCGATGATATGTTTTGCTAGAGGAGACTGACTATAGATTCCCCTTCGGATGTTTTGCGTTGGATATTTCTTTAGGCGTTTGGCTCGCTCCTCCAACGCGGTATAAATTGCCTTTAGCAAGTAGTGTTTCACTGAAGTATGTATCGTTTTAGTTGTTTCGTCATGCTCTACTTCAGTCGTTAGAGCAGGAGGTAGACTAGCAGATTTTTATCGGAGCCGATGGTCGGGTGACCGGAACCGAATTACCATAATTAGTAATAATAATTAACATCGAACAAATTGACGACAACTAAGCCCTAAAAGAGATTGGATTTGAAATAACAATCCTTTCATAACTTGATTACATTGAGACACGATCACGTGTGTCCCTTCTATTTGTGGGAATGCTTAGGAACAGATTTGCTAAATTAAACACATTTTTATCTGAATTACTGGTGATTTTAGTCTTCAGGGGGCTCCATAAAATAGAAGTTTAGGGTGTCTCCCTCCGTTTGATAATGAGAGTTTTCCATTAGGGCGTTGGTCTTATAGTGCTGAAAAATAGGGGGGGGGGGGTTGCTAACTGCTAGCATGTTGTTAGCTAGTCAGGCATGGTCGTGGTAAGATACAACGGTCGGTGCTGGGAGTCCAGCGTGGGATCCTGGGTATAACAGAATGTTAAGCCCCTGCAGTTATCTGAGAGTCAGATGAAACCTGATAGTCCCCTTTTTGGACTTCTAGGAGCTAGTGCTGTTTACAGTGTGTTTTCACTGGGGATTTCAGGCCAGTTGATACTGCACCCCACCAACGCCCATCACGAAAAAAAAGTCAGCACAGGATTTGTTTGTATTTTCTCTCTTTCTTTTTAAGCCCATGCAGAATATTTTTTGCTCAACATCTCCAGTCCAAATGCCTCCCCAGATGCTGGCTAGGCCCCATTTACCTGTCAGTTTCTATTTTGTTAGCACCTGGGAGATGGCTCTCCCCCTTCTCTCTTCCGTGGCGTCCCAAATGGCACCCTATTCCCAAATATATGAATTGTCGGTCCCATGTTTCATGAGCTGAAATAAAAGATCCCATACATTTTCCATATGCACCAAAAGCTTATTTCTCTCAAATTTTGTTCACAGATTTGTTTACATCCCTGTTACTGAGCTTTCCTAATTTGCCAAGATAATCCATCCACCTGTTTGGTAAATCAAGATGCACCTTGTACTGCAGACAATAAAAGGCCACAAAAAATGTGCAGTTTTATCACAACACAATGCCACAGATGTCAAGTTTTGATTTAGCGTGCAATTGGCATGCTGACTGCAGAAAGTTCCACCAGAGTCGTTTTAGAGAATTTGGCAGTACGTCCAACCGGCCTCACAACCGCAGACCACGTGTAACCACACCAACCCAGGACCTCCACATCTGGCTTCTTCACCCGCAGGATTGTCTGAGACCAGCTTCCCAGACAGCTGATATGAAGCTGTGGGTTTGCACAACCTAAGAATTTCTGCACAAACTGTCTCAGGGAAACCGTCTCAGGGAAGCTCATCTGTGTGCTCGTCATCCTCACCAGAGTCTTGACCTGACTGCAGTTCAGTGTCATAACTGACTTCAGTGGGCAAATGTTCACCTTCGATGGCCACTGGCTGGAGAAATGTGCTCTTCACGGATGAATCCCAGTTTCAACTGTACCGGGCAGATGTCAGACAGCGTGTATGGCGTTGTGTTGGCGAGCGGGTTGCTGATGTCAACGTTGCGGCGGGTAGCCTAGTGGTTAAAGAATGGGGCCAGTAACTGAAAGGTTGCTAGATCGAATCCCTGAGCTGGAAAGGTACAAATCTGTCATTCTGCCCCTGAACAAGGCAGTTAACCCACTGTTCCTAGGCTGTCATTGTAAATAAGAATTTGTTCTTTACTGACTTGCCTAGTTAAATAAAAAATATATATATATTTTATGGTATGGGCAGGCATTAGCTACGAACACAATTGCATTTTATTGATGGCAATTTGAATGCACAGAGATACCGTGATGAGATCCTGAGGCCCATCATCGTGCCATTCATACACCGCCATCACCTCATGTTTCAGCATGATAATGCACAACCCCATGTCACAAGGATCTTTAAACGATTCCTGAAAGCTGAAAATGTCCATGTTCTTCCATGGCCTGTATACTCACCAGACATGTCATCCATTGAGCATGTTTGGGATGCTCTGGATTGACGTGTACGACAGCGTGGTCCAGTTCCCGCCAATATCCAGCAACTTCACACAGCCATGGAAGAGGAGTGGGACAACATTCCACAGGCCACAATCAACAGCCTGATCAACTCTATGTGAAGGATATGTGTCGCGCTGCATGAGGCAAATGGTGGTCACACCAGATACTGACTGGTTTTCTGATCCACGCCCCTACCTTTAAAAAAAAGGTATCTGTGACCAACAGATACACCAACAGATGTACTCCCAGGCATGTGACATCCATACACAAGGGCCTATTGAATTTATTTCAATTTACTAATTTCCTTATATGAACTTGTAGAAATTGTAGAAATTGTTGCATGTTGCGTTTATATTCTTGCTCAGTTTATATAGCCATCTATCTATCCATCTGCCACTGGTCAAATACAACTAAAGCTGGGGAGGGAGGGGGGGGGGTATGTCTGTCTGGTTCTCAGTGATAGGATGGATCTGAGGGTCGGGAGGCTGGAGGTCAGAGGGGGGGGGGGGGGGGGGGGGGATATCAGGGCTGAGAATTACCAGGGACCTCAAGTTACGATATAATCACTATACTTAAGTGCTGATACGATATGTATTGGGATTTGATACTGTGATTTTATTGTGATTTGATGTTCCAAACATATTGCTCCCCATATGTCTGCTGCAGAGAGACGAGAGAGAACCAGGAGAAAACCCATTTTGAGAAAACAAAATCAGTTATGGAAATAAAGTTTCGGTGCAGGTACAGGTACAGCCAACTAGTGTAAAAATAATATTGCGATATTTTAAAAACGATACGATGATATCGTCAAAAATAACATCCCAATATGTAACTGAATAGATTTTTCCCCCCATCCCCTGTAGATAGGGCAGGAAGAGGTTTTAATGTGACAGATGATCTGTTAGCGACAGGGTTCAAGGTGTTTTGTCTTTACTGCCAAGTTACTGTCAAGTTAGATCAGCTGTACTCCCTGTGTTCTCTTGTAAAAGGCCACTGAATTGTTCTCCCTGGTAAATGCTAGCTCTCTTAAATATCTCTGAAATACTTGACATTTAGAATAAAATACTCCAGCGCCTCTCTTATTGAAACTGTTGATGTCCTCAACCTTGTTCTTTGTGGAAGAGTCTTTAAGATCCTCCATCTTGTTTCCTCTCTCAAAACTCCCTTTATTCTACTCTGTACTTCCTGTATTCTCTTGTAAAGAGGCACTAGTTTTTCCTTTGGAAGACACTTATTGACCGGTATACATGTTCAGGGTTCTAGTGTTGATGACTTCTATCTCGTTTCCTCTCCTCTCAGGGCAGAACTTCAACCTGAGACAACTGGGGATCTGTGAGCCGTCCACGCGCCGCGGCCTGGCCTTCTGCGCCGAGATGGGCCTCCCCCACCGCGGCTACTCAGTCGGCGCCGGCTCCGACGTGGACACCGAGAACGAGGCCGTGATGTCACCGGAGCGTGCCATGCGGCTGTGGGGCCGTGGGGTGAAGTCGGGCGGCCGGAACTCGTGCCTGTCCAGCCGGTCCAACTCGGCCCTGACCCTCACCGACACAGAGCACGAAAACAAGTCGGACAGCGATAATGGTGAGTCCGGTTGGTATGCACAACACACCTTTTTATTTATCTCTCTCTTTTATCTCCTTTCTTGGCTCGGGCCACCTAAATGACAGGAGCGTGCACAGCTCGACTTCGTGCACACTCCCCGACACGTCCACTGACACTGAGGAATCGGTGAAACACGGTTGTTGGGAAAGAATGTTGAATGAGAGTTGGTGTCGCTCAGCGTTCCTTTCCTCTTGTGACCACTTCACTTGAGAAGATGCAGCTGTGAACTTGACAATGAGAGGATTTGAGGGAACTCAAGAATTAGTGTGAGTGTGAATGGGTACTGTAAGTGTATGTCGGCATGTTCATTGAAGCCCACTGATTGGTGAAGGTGAAGGGTTAACCCCAAGGCGTGGTGACAGACTGTTGGATTATGACTCTCAGGGTTTGACTTTGTTCTGAAGGCGAAAGTGAAGAGAGAGAGAGAACCCTGTCACCTGCTTTCTGCCCTCTACTCCCCCTCTCCTCTCCTCCGCTGCCCTCTGCTCCCTCTCTCTCCCGAGCTGCCAACCTTTTTTTGATTAAGTTTCCCCAGGTGGCCCCTAGAGCGCCATCACATATAGCTTTGTGACTGTCTCTGTCCCTCCCTGTATTTCTCTGTCTCGCTCTCTGCCTCTCTTTCTCTCTCTGTCTCTCTTTCTCTCTCTCTTTCTCTCTCTCTCTCTCTTTCTGTCTCTCTCTCTGTCTCTCTCTCTCTCTGTCGCTCTCTCTGTCTCTCTGTCTCTCTCTCTCTCTCTCTCTCTTTCCTTTCTCTCTCTCTCTCTTTCTGTCTCTCTCTCTGTCGCTCTCTCTGTCTCTGTCTGTCTGTCTCTCTCTCTCTCTCTCTCTCTCTCTCGCTCTCTCTCTCTCCTTCTCTCTCTCCCACATTTACCCCTTTCCCTCACAGCCATTATATCAGCTCCATCCTTGCACTCCTCTCTCCCATCTGCCCTTTCTCTTTCTCTCTCTGTCTTCCTCACCCGCCCAGTCTCTCTCCTTCTCTCTCTCAGGTTCACCTAGTCCAGTGTTAGGAGTGTATCTCTGGCTGGGTGAGCTCACACAATGGTTGATTAGCAGGCCTTGGTGGTTTGAAGTTACACGTGTGAGATTTGAACGGGAGGAGGAGCGACACTCTTCTTTCGCTCTCTCGCTCCTCTATCGCTCTCACCCCATCTCCTCTCTCAGAGCGACCATGACTTTTTCGTTTTGTGTTATTTTTCAAAGAGCACTTGTGTGACAGGTGGCGTTTTATGGCACTCTACACCATCGAGTTTTGAAAGCATTTTATTGCATTGCTCCGACACCCACAAATGTTATTAATCATTTTTAATTCTGTTTCTTTAGATGAATATAGAATGGAAATGTGTCAAACTATTGGGAGTAAGAAAATAACAACGTAAGAAAAAACCAGCTGACAATGTCAGATTTGTACCTTTTAAAAACATGAAATTAAAAATATTTTAATGAACATAATTAACGATCAAAAATGTACCTGCATCTTCATGAAACTACATTCATTAGTCTGTCTCTAGACACTTCGGCTTACAGGTGCTGGGCTAACCTTTAAAATGTAGACGTTACAAAGCTGTTCTAGGACTGGAATCCCGACGGTTCTAGTGATATAAAGTTCTTACCTAACCACTTCCATTAGGAGTTCCTATACCTTCATTAACACCTCTTTGGCTTCATTAAGAACAGAAAAAACTAAGTGCTGAAGTTGTGCGTTTATATATTAAATGCCATTAGAATGTGAGCTTGCATTCCCCAGAGTATAGACAGGCCCAGCTAGGAGGAAATTAGTAGTGGTTGGAATAGATTGTGTCTTAAAATAGTTGATGTTAGGAAAAGGAATTCAGCTGTGTGTGTGTGTGTGGGGGGGGGGGGGGTATATATGTGTGTGTATAAGCCTCTCAGACAGGTTCTGAGTGTCATGTTTGCATTGAGGCCTGGCCATTGTTTAGGTCTGGTGTTCAACAGTGTTGCAGTGAATCTGCAGTTGTCTCGTTAAACTAGGACATATGCTGTAGGTGTTCCAGTTCCCCAGCTAACAGCTAACCAGTGACAGGTGTGGCCCTGCAAAATGCACAGATTGCACAGAGACTAGAAAGAGC